>NC_141612.1:44135997-44292151 GCF_047967505.1 Dipteris shenzhenensis
TTGCCATACCGATATCCCACCGACCAACATGTCAAGATATCCCTACGACCATTGCCATAGCACTATCCCTACGCCCGTTGGGATACCTTTGGGGTAGTCTAAAAACATAAATAAATAAAATATAGAATTAAAGTTTAACCTGAGTGTGCCCTGTTAGAGGTCTTATACATGCACTTGCGATCTGGAAGAATTTTTTCCAAGGAGCCCTCGCTTGAAGACAGTGCTTCGAGCTATGCTCGACCTACCTTTCGCCCTTTAGTCCAAACCAAAAGCTCGATTCCTAGCTCCCACTCCATAATAGGACCCCGACAGGAGGATCCATCAACGAGACGGAGAGCTTGGACAAGGAGATACAAGACCCCGTTCTCCAACATGTTTGGATATTTAGGCTGAATAGATTCAGTAAAACGTGGAGAACCCCTTCACCGAAATATTATGGGAAGGCAAGGTCAGCACAACAACCAGCTCCTGAAACGCAGACATGGATTGTAATCACCTTTGTGGACCCAAGGCCCACCTCCTTCGCAAGGCACCCTCACTGGGAACACATGGAGGATGAAGATCCATGGATGAGGGACTTTTAGGGACAAGACCCTAGGTGAGGAGATGCGAGAGGCTCCCAAGTAGGGGTGTCTTATGAACCCCCAACTTTCCCCGTGCCACTGACCTTTGCTAACTATGTGGCCCCCCAAGTTCCACCCTATCACCCAATGCATGGAACCTCTGTGCCAATGCCCCACGACCCACCCCCTCCACTGACCATGTCCACCCGCATCTGTTGCTCCAATGAATGTAGCCCTGGGTGCATCCACCCCAATGTCGGTATGAGCAACTCAATGGATGCCTCCACCAGGGCCAAGCTTAAGGCCACCCCTACGTCCCATTAGGCCCACAATGGCGCTGCCCCCACCAGCTGCCCAAACGGTGCTATCAGACAAGAAAATGGGCATCTTGGTGAATGCCCTAGGAAGGGGGGCCACACCACCTCTACCCGTCCCAGTGTTTCCTGCAGGGATCATGAATCCCTCAAGGAGCCACCCATAGCCATCTCCAAGTTAATGACCAAATTCCTTGGGGAAAGAGACCCGATCTCCCACGTGGAGTGATTTGAGTAGATATGTGAACCCTTTGGAGCTCCTGGAGATTTAGAAATGGCTAGTGTGTTTGGTCTCTGCCTGGAAATGGTATAAGGCTCTCACCCTAGAAGAGAAAGTCAACTGAGAGACACCCAGAAAAGCCTTCATTGTAGGGTTCGCCCCAGTGGACATAAATGGAGCTCAACTAATCAGTTATATGAGGTGAAGCATAATGACAACGAATCCCTTCGGGATTACATAGGTAGAATCAAGCACCTCAATTCCATTGCGAGCCATACGAGTGAATGATTGACGAACGATTGTTGCCCCATTTCCTCATCAGGTTGGCAGACCCGAAGCTACATGACCACAACCACGATACCTCTCAATGCCGATTTTTGAGGTCCCTGCCCCAACCCATGTATCAAGCACAACCCCCATTAGCCTTGATGGCTCCGCCTAATCCTATAAATGCACAAGGTGGCCCTTTGGCTAGCCCAGGCCAGTATAGAGCACAACAGGCTCCGTTACTGCTACCCATACTGGGTCCTCAACCTCTCCTACCCCGTAGAGCCCCTACCAATCAAGTATTGGTAGAGGAAGTGCCCAATGGTTGGGAGGATCCAGACCATGGATGCCTCGACTACTACCCCTATGAGGAAGGAAGTGGCACCTTAAGTCACTACCTTTTGCAAGAGGATCAGCAAGTCCCCGTGTTCTAGACCTCTCCCTTGAACACAAGGGCCAAAGACCTAAACTCTATTGCTCGAAGGCCCTCGATCCAATGCTATACTTGCTAGAGCCCGCACAGGGCAAGTGAATTTCCATATAGAGGTACTTTGAACCCTCCGATGTCATGCTTCAAGTGTCAAGGCCGCATTTCTTGAAGGACTTCCCCTATAGGGATCCTATTCCAGCTGCTCCTCCCATGACATGCCCTACACCCTTGTGTGCAGGGTGCAGAATAGAGCATCTATTCAAGGACTATCCCTTGAGAAGATTAGCAACCCTAGTTGCCCCACCTAAGAGCACCAGCCTTAAATTGCTCAGTATCAAACAAGGTCAAGTGACCGCAGTACCCTTTAAAGATCATCACAAAGATGTAGGAAACAGGCTAGGGAGAATAGAGGGCCCCTACTACAAGGCCTTGAGGTTTCTCAACATTCACAAACCCAATCAAACCCGGTCCAAGAAAGCCATACAGGTAGGTGATGGGCCTGACCATGTGCTCATTCAAGATGGTTCCAATGAGCCACCCTCGCTACCTCCTCTACCTCAGGACATGTTTCCACCCAAGGTGACCCAAAAGTACCTCCGAGCTCAGGTGTAAACAAGCTAGTGTAGGCCCAAGGCCTTGCACACCCGGCCCCATATAAGGAAACCTATTTGCATCTAGTCCTAGAGAAACAATATGTAATAGAGGCTCAGAACTTGGTACGAGAATGCCAAGAAAAGTTTGAGCATAGACTCAAGGCGAGCAAAGGGTCAGAGACCATCCATCCAACCCACCTGACTAACCACCGAGGAGCAAAGGCACTCAAAGTGTCGTAAAGGGTGGAAGAAGAGGAACGTTTCAACTTCGATAAGTTAGAGGCTCCATATTTGATGCAGAGAATGTTCCAAGAGGACCCATTATTTGATGCAGAGAATGTTCCAAGAGGACCCAATAATGCAAAACCTACAGGAAGAAGGAGAACTTTATGGTTTCGAGGATGTGCTATCAGTGGGAAGGGAGTCCTCACATGAACCCTGCGATAGTGCCGGGTTGGCTACCTTCCTCTCAATTGAGGTAAAAATATTGATCGCCTCCCTATTGAGAGGGAATCCCATCCTTTGGTGAGACCTATCCAATTGGATGAACAGACAATTCCTACTCCCAGGCCCTGCTAGGCCTAAGGCCATGTCCAATCGCTAGACGAGGGGCAGAACTTACCCAAGGTTCCCATCAATAAGCTAGACTTTGAAGGTGATGACACAAACATGGCTATCCCCATAACCTATAGACACTAAAGGGTTGATGCCATCTTGGATGCAAGAGAAGGAGTGAGTGTCTATACCAAGGAATCCTGGGTAAAGTGGGGAAAACCTGCACTCCAGCAAACCATCTGGTCGTGAAGTTGGCCGATGGCAAAACTACAGAACCCTTGGGAGTCCTTATTGGTATTAACATTAAAGTATTTGGATTCATGTACCCCATCAGGTTCGTAGTTATGGACTTCACCCAGTAGCCAGGATATGAAGTCATCCTAGGCAAACCCTTCTTACGAATGTCCGAGCTCATACACAGCTCATACACAACTGGCCTACCGATAACATCTATCTGTGGCATGAGAAACAAATCATGCGAGTGGACTTACATACCTACAAGGCCCACCCATTGTCAGAACACCCTTTTGCCGTAGAATCTCACACAACCATCCGAACAACATCCCTCAAGCTGTTCCAACACTGTGAGAGGGATGAAAAAGAGTCCAATGAATTTTGGCATGCACCTCTTCTTGAGCTGAAATTTTCTCAGAATTGGATGCACATCCTAGACAACATTGATGTTTCAGAGGAATAGGGTTCCATATTACAACCCCCGAGCTCGAGAAAATGACCCCGGTGGTTCCCTTAAAATGTTTAGCATGCTCAAACCCTGCGAGGTGAGCAAAGGGACAGTAAGGGTCAAATCAAACCTCCGCTGGCTAGCATACGTTGGTGCCACTACCGCTCACCATGAGTTGTCTTCCAATTGGGGAGCCAGGGTGAGCAAGGTAACCTCCCCAATTGGCTCTACAAGTGCCATGAAAGATCCCCCTTCAGGTCCAAAACTCTCGTTATCCAAAAGCTTAGGACCAGCCCTCCTGAAGAAATAGAAAAGGAAGGTGAAGAGAAGGAAGACCTATGACAGGTACCAGCCCACTACAAGGCCTACACAGTCGAGGATTGCAAGATCTTATACCAACAAGCTAAGAGATCTCGAGAAGACGGGTGCTCCCAAGGATATGATGGTCCACTAACCCCGGTCAAGGAGGTAGACCTGCTCTGGAAGGGCAGGCACCCCAACCTATATTCGTCGTGCCGATGATCTCTCCCCCAACGAGGACGATGCTCTAATAGCTCTCCTATGAGAATACAAGGATTTTATGGCCTAGAAATACACCGATATGAAAGGGGTGCCCATTGAAGTTGTGTGGCACATGATACCCATGCTGGATGGTGCCAAGCTAGTACATCAACATCCTACCCTATGATACCCAATTATGTGCTCATAGTAAGGGAGGAAATCCAAAAACTCATAGATGATGGATTCATCTATGAGATCGAGCATATCGAATGGGTGTCACCCATCGTGATAGTCTTGAAGAAGAATGGAAAATTTTGAGTATGACTGGACTTGAAAAAAGTTAACACCACCACTAGGTGCGACCACTACCCCTTGTCATTCACGGAACATGTCCTGTAAAGGGTAGCTGGAAAGGAAGCATAGAGTAATGATATTTTGGTTGACCGATGTGGCTAGAGTAATGATATTTTGGTCGACCAATGCAACTGCCACCTTCCAAATGGATGATGATCACGGTCTTTAAGGAGTACTTGAGGGACTTTGTGGAAGTCTTCTTGGATGACATATGTGTGAGCTCGATGTGGGATGATCACCTGAAATACCTAAGACTCATCCTGGAAAAGTGCTGGTTGTATCACATATCCATGAATCCTGTTAAGTGCCAATTATGGGTCAAACAAAGCGAAATTCTCGGCCACATAGTGTCCTAGAATGGAATCTCCATGGACCACAACAAAATCAAACTCATCTTGGAATTACCACCCCCCACCAATGCCAAGGGAGTACATCAATTTACGGGCCACACAGGCTACTATAGAAGGTTCATCTTGTTCTATGCAAACATAGCCTTCCCCTTATACAAGCTGTTAGTATTATTTGAGTGGACCGAGGAATTCCAAAAATCCTTTGAAACCCTCAAACTAGCCCAAGCCACAACACCGGTGTTGAGAGTAGTGGACTGGGATCTAATATTCCATGTTCATATAGATGCTTCCAATTTTGCTATCAGGTCCATGCTAGCCCAACCAAGGGAGCATAACCTGGACTACCCAGTGTACTTTGCAAATCAACAACAACTGAATGAGGCCAAGGTTAGCTACACAACAACTGAGAGGGAGGGTCTATGCAGTCAAGAAGTTCAGGCATTACTTGTTGGCCAAGAATTTCATCTTCTTTGTCGACCACCAAGCACTGTTATACTTGGTCAACAAGCCATGCATGACGGGACGCATCACCAAGTGGATGCTAATCCTCTTTGAGTTTGACTTCATAGTAGCTATTTATAAAGGGAAGACCCATGTGAACACCTATCAAGCATCCCAAATGGTGAAGCCCCGACGGGAGTCAAAGCTGACCTCCCTGATGCTTACATAGGAAGTCAACACCACACTATCCTAGGGCTAATGGATGGGCTGAGATCTCCAATAAAACTTGTTGTACGATCATAACGTGCATAGTAGAAGCCAGTCATACCAACTGGGAGCATAAGCTCACTACATCCTTATGGGCCTACAGAACCTCCTACAAGGTGGCCATGAACTGCACCCCCTTCAGCCTAGCCTTTGGGGTGGAGGCAGTGATGCCAATGGAGTATGTAGTGCCTAGCCTCCACCTTACTGTCCAAGAAAGGCTCACTTAAAGAATGCCTTGGTAGAATGCTTAATTGACCTTGAAAATCTAGATGAGACAAGGTTGCAAGCAGCCTACTGCCTCCGAGTGGAGAAGGCCCGACCCAAAAGTGGTTCAACCAAAACCTCAGGAACAAAGACCTTGTAGAGGTCGATCTTGCACTCTTCTACGGAGTTCGCAATACCAAGCGCAAGCTCAAGTACCTAGGCATGGGTCCCAACCACGTGGTAGAGATCACTCCACAAGGGGTGTATTGAATAGCCACCCTTGATGGAGTAGAAATGTAAGGCTACCTTAATGAGAGCAAATTGAAGAGATATTATGGGCCACTCACGCTACCTACCCTTAAAGCCATCCATAGAGAAAAAGAACTCAAGGCCGAGGTAGCCTGGGTGAAACACCAAGCCATCAAAGAAGCCAGTGCACGTAATGCTAAGCTCAGATAGCGTAAGCAAATGGCATTCCTTAAGGCAATGCTTGAATAGCTAGGATTGACGGATGAACCAATGGTAGAACCATCTAGGTTGCATGTTCAATTATAGGGTCCGGGCTTGCACATACAAGCACTCGTGGATCCGGGAGCGGGCCACAACTTCATCTCCTGCGAGATATGGGAAAAGCTACAGATACCACTAAACCTCACAGTCGCTTCAATATGGGCTATCAATGGCCAACTCTTGAGTACCTTGGGTTTTGTGAACTTGATTCTAATGGTTATTTTCTAGGCAGTAGAAATATGCTTTTATGTTCTCTCCACAGAAGCAACTCACAAACATATCATATTGTGGAGGACCTGATGTTACGCTGTGAACTATCAAAATGATTGGCAAGCTAGAACAACTTCCCTCATGAGTGGTAGTAGAACTACGGTAATCCCACTTTGTGAACCATGTCTTGCTCCTTCTATTGTACCTTGACCAGCCCAAGGTAAAGAAGTTCTATGGGAGGGTGACCTGAAGCTCCATCCACCTCCAACCATCCGAAGAAAGTCCGACCCCAAAAGGAGCAGAGGACCGATGGAGGCAACAACCAGGTGCGATTGCCCATTCCTCCAACACTACTATCCCCCACTCAAGAAAGTCATGAACATCAAGTACAAGAGGCTATTCTCTGTACTCAATGCTACTTCAGCAGCAACCGGTGACCAAAAAAGATCCAAGCAGGGCATGATTCCCTAATCACTCTAAGAACATCTCTATTTAAGGCAACCTCACTAGAAGAAGGCCACAACACCATCCAGTGCTTCAGCTTCTGGGCCCTAATCCACCACCTCCTCAACCGCAGCATCCCCCTAAGCACTGGGTCACCACCAAGCTCTTGGAAGTCTGAGATAGTTACAACAACAAGCAGGGCATCTGGGAACCAAAGTTCAAGTCACAAACTGCAAGGGTTCTAAAGGTAGGCATACAAAAACCTTGTTGACCCTAGATGAAGTACCACAAGAACCTACCATCGAACCGACCACAACAAACAAGCCCTAGAGTCCCAAACATGCCCTAGTACCACGAATCGTACAACTCAACACGAGGATTGCCCAAGACAGCGAGGGAGCAACACAAGAACCGACCCCTACAATGAGGGTAGTTACACAAGAACCTTCCTCCAAACCCGAAGGCAAACCATCAAAGGTAGTTTCAATCATACCATAACCAACGACGGTGCATGACTCACGAGAGCAAGTGCCTATGCCAAGTGCGGTCACACAAGAACCCACTTATCCTGCAACAAAGGATCATCCCGCAAGGAATTGTCACCATGCCAATGTACCTCTAGCATCCAAGGTGAGACACAAGCTAGACACATGCTCTATATGGCTGTTAACACGCCATGCAGCAATGCTACATTCATCAACACCGCATTCCCCCTGATCATCGAGTCTAGGTGAGTCAGTACAGTAGGCATATCGCCCCAATGCACCCGTAGCCTACAAGTCACTTCCTTGCACATACACCCACATGTATGCATGGTCAGCACTAGGTGATTAGGGCTTGTACGTCCCTTCTACATTTTTTAAATTCTTGCACAACTTGACCTCACAGTCCGCCCCACACCTCACCTAACGTACCCAACTGCCACTTCCTAACCCTTTCCCCTCTCTCTCTCACCTTCCCACTTTTCCCCTTCTTTCTCTTTCCTTGCTTTCCTGAGATAGTATCCCGTCGGTCATTGCCATAGCACTATCCCACCAACCGTTGCCATCCGATTATCCCGTCGATCATTGCCATAGCACTATCACGCCAAACATCATCCTATTATCACGTCGACCATCGTCGTTCGATTATCCTGCCGATCGTTACCATAGCACTATTCCGCTGCCCGTCACCATCCAAATATCCCACTGACTGTCACCATCTGAATATCCCACCAACCATTGCCATCTGACTATCCTGCCGACCGCCGCTACCATCCGACTATCCCACCGACCTTCACCCTCCAATTATTCCGCCGACCATCTGCCATCCGAATATCCCACTAACCGTTGCCATCTGACTACCCCGCTGACTGTCGCCATCTGACGATCCTGCCGACTGTTGCCTTGCACCATCCCCCGGCCATGGAGATAGAAAAATCTATATAAAGGAGCCCTACCCCTCCAGGTCATCACCATAGCAGTTACCCCTCGACTTTGTCAAAATTCTATCAGAAATCTCCCAGCCCCCTACCCTCTTCCACATAGCAATCCACACTCAATATATGTCCTCAAGCTCCTCCTCTTATCCCCCGGCTGGATAGCAAAGTCTATATCAAGGAGCCCTATCCCATTGGGTTGTCACCATAGCAATTAGCCCCCAACTCTGTCAAAATTATGTCAGCCTATCTCCCAGCCCCCTGCCCTCTTCACCATAGCAATCTAGCACTTTTCAATATATGTCCTCAAGTTCCTCCTCTTCCACTGATTCCCTCATCACTCAGTTGCCCTCCTTCTTCCCAATGGATCCGAAGAATGAATTTTTTGAGTTTGAGTCAGAGCTTGGGGGTCTCCACCCCCAACCCCTATCCTACAAAGCCATCGGTCCCTTTGACTTGCAAAGTACGCCCTTGGCCACGATCTGTATACCCTCTGACTTTCTAGCCAAAGATTTACAAGCAGAGGAAGAAATATCTACACAACATGCCACCCAGAGGTACCAACAATAGCAAGCACACCCCCCTCAAGGACGTCAAGAAAGTGCACCCCGGCCCCCACACAAGGGGAGTGCAAAATCGTGCGCTCACAAAGGCACTTGCCGTTTGGAGAGACATGGCTCCAACAACTCAACGCATGCACCATCCCCTTCTACTTCACATATGAGGGGCATGACTATACCCTCCATTACCACACCGCAAATAGCGGCATATGAGACACTAAAGGATTCGGTAGTGCAAGATGCACTAACGGTTCGGCAGTGCAAGACATGCTCGCAGTGATAGGCCTCGGATCCATGGGGCAGACTGCCTTTCTTGCCACTTGGACAAGAGGCTCTTGGGAAAGTTCCTCTAGGCCTATAACTCCAACACAACTGTGGGCATTCTTTGAGATGCAACAAGCACTCCCCACTTCTACCACCTCAATGTGGACGTGGTGAAAGCTACCTCAATGTGGACAAGCCGACTATGGCCTGCCGGTCATCGGTGACAAATACGCAACAAAGAAGAAGATTCCCAAGGCCCTCAGTAAACTCTGCCACTACGACCGCAAAAAGAGCAAAGGGCGCATCCACTTCACAGAGATCATCAAGCCAAAAGTGGAAAGGCCAGCAAGGCCCTACAGTGGTTGACTCAAGTCCGGCACACTGACCACCACTAGTTGATCGTGCTAAACATCTTGTTGCAGGTAGTAGAATCCCAGGTGACAAACTGGGCTGGTTACTTCTGTAATCAGATGAGGGAGGACCTCAGAATGCATGGAGAGGTCATCGACAACCCAATGCTATACATGCCAACTCTCTACCATATGCTACAGCAACATCCACCTATCGGCTATGGTTGGCCGCAAAGTCAGCCACCACGGGACCGGTACCAACAAAATAAGAAGAAGCTGAGGTCAAGCCAAAGCAATCAAGAATAGAGCCCAACGCCACTCTGACCAGCCGTCGCACACAACCTAATCCAAGTCAGTTGCTTGCATTGTATGAGGATCGCTAGCTAGGCATTCCTACACCGTCAGAAACACCTTGAGCAATCGAATCCCCAAGACAAGGGCAAAAGTGAAGCTAAGTTCCCAGTGTACCATGTGGAAGGAGCAGAAGGTTTAATACCTATCTATGCAAATCAAGTGCTACGATTGTGGAGAGAATCACAGGGTCGAAGAGTGCCCTCATTGTGGTAGCCCCGCTACTTTCCAACCACTCTATAGAGATTGTGGCATTGGACATGCATATATGGATTGTCCCATAAAAAATAAGGTCCCATAACAAAATGAGGCTAAGCCTAGCGTCCCAATCGGCATTATTGGGGTGGACCATCAAAATCTAGCGTCGGCAAGCATATTATCACAACCACCTGTGAATGTAATTACACACTAGCAAAAAGAGGCCACCAAGGGCCCTAATATTCCGATTCAATCAAGAAGACCTCTTCATAAGAAAGCACAAGTGCCTATACCTCCGCCACTCATGGGTGGCTATTTTTTGGATCTTGAGTGTATTTCCTTGCATTTTGTGTTGTGATTTTGGAGGTGTGCATCTAGATGGAAGGGACTAGTGGAAGCTCGTCAGATGATGCGCCAATGCTCAGGAGCGTGGAGTGGCTTACGAAGAGGTTGTATTGTCAATACACTCATTGCAAGCGAGAAGTATGACATCAATGCCTTATTGTCATGCGCCACTCATGGATGTATGGGAGGAGTGTGGGTCTTTGATATTTTCAGAGCTCCTACACATACTAATGGCATTTTGGTCAAGGGAATTTTGATATGGACCATGCATGACTACCTAGGATGCGCAGGTATGTGGTTGTGTCTTTACATGTATAATGATACTTTTATGATTCTCTTTCTAGTGCATGTCTTATACTGACACATCCATGCACGCATGCAGGACTTGCAATAAGTGGGTACCATGCTTGTCCTATTTGTGGGAAGGGTTTGAGTGCACTTGCATGACACTCCAAACATATGAGGAAAATGGCTTATGAAGGTCATACTCGATACCTTCCGTTGGACCATCTCACACGTGGAGGCCAACTTGATCCACCACCACCATATTTGAAGGCAAGTGACTGGATTCAAGCTTGGAAGGAGAAGGGAGAGGAACCTCCTCTTGGTATGAAGAGGCTATCCATCTTTCACAAGCTTCTTTATTGGGTCACTTACAAATGAATCATCTCTTGGATCCCATGTATATCTTCAAGAATGTGGGGGCTACTATTTGGGCACACTTGGTTAGTGACAAAGACTCGAGAGGAATGTGAAAAGACTTGTGTGCTATGAATAGGATGCCTCTTTTGTAGCCCCAAGTGCGTGTTTGTAAAGTTGTCCTCCAGAAAGCAACATGGATCCTCTCCAAGAGAGAGGAGGCAACAACGGTCAAGGCAGACATTGCCTCTTTTCGAACACTGACACAGTACATGCATTGCTTGAAAGGACCATTTTCAAAGTACAATAAGCTTAGTAGGCTCAAGTACCATGATTGGCACAAGGTCTTACAGGTATTCTAAGCTGTAGGATTAGTGTATGGATAGTCTTGATGCATTAGTGTAATTATGATTATGATATATTATTGACATGACTTCTTTGTTGCTTGGATAGTTCATCCTCCCAATTATAGTGAAAGTGTGCTTAGAAGAAGATGTTACAAATGCTATATTCAAGATCAGTGATATTGTGAGGTATGCTTACTATCAACTCAAATTGATTGCATTTTTCTTCAATTTAAGTTGAATAATCTATAGACTAATTATGAATCTTACATGGTCATGTGAAATAGGTGGATATGTCAAAAAGAGATCTCCATATCAAACATTGAGAAGGCTAGGGTGGACTCCATTGAAGCCATATGCTTTCTTGAGAAGCACTTTCTATCGAGCATTATGACAACTCAAGTGCACTTGCTTGTGCACATAGTTGATGAGGTGGCCATTGCAAGTACCATTCATAGTCAGTGGATGGTTTTTCTCAAGTGGTTTATGAAAACTTTGAAGGCATTCATAAGGCAGAGAGCAAGACCGGAAGCAAGCATGGCAAGGAATGACTTGTGCAAGAGTCATTCTAGTATATATCACGGAGTTTCTCGCATCCATGGATCCCGATATGCCACAAGCTTGGCATAACAAGGATGATGATCACATCGTTGGAGAGGTTCCCCAAGGAAAAGGGATTGAAAGAAAGATGAGCGAAGAGAAAATGGAGCTGAACACGATGGAGAGATAATAAACGAGCACGAGTGAGAGTTATCATCTGGATATATGATGCAAGTAAGTTTCTTACCTCTTGACATAATTAAGTTATTTGTGGCAATATACTCTATAAAATAGATGCATCCTCATTGTTTTAATGATCCTCTTTTGCAGTACAAAAAGTACAATGCATTATGGTCATATGGACAACATTTTTGCGTGGAACACATCGATTCAAGAGAGTCACCTATGATTGTGGAGTCATGGCTAACTTCACACAAGATAGCCAAGCAAGTGCTTCGGATAGCAATCTTCTGTCCTCACAGTTGGATTATTGTGGAACCATACGCAAAATCTATGAAATTGATTTCATATGATTTAGTGTTTTCATTCTTGATGTAAAATGGTTTAGAACTATTTACAGTGTTCCCTATGCTACAGTGAGGAAAGACAAAAGTGGTTTCTTTGCAATAGACTCCACCAAACTCTGGACTGATGAAAGTGATACTTTTGTTCTTCTCAAGCATTGTGAGCAGGTGCATACTAATGATTTAATTAATCGAATGCTTTCATTTTTAAAAATCAATTGGTACATGTACTTAAGCATAAATTCATATAATTGATGGCATTTGACACCCATCTTCAATCTAGGTGGTTTTTCATCTAGATCGTTCTGATCCAAGATGATGGTATGTGATCCAAGTTGCACCATGAAGTAAACAGATTTTTGAAGATAGAGATGTAGATATGGAGATGCCACTACCAATGCCGGATCCAATTGATCCAAATGGATCTAGCAAAGAAGATGAAGATCACAATATGAGCCAACAGGAAGATGCACATAATGGCATCGTATAGGAGGAAGATGGAGATCACGATATTGAGGAAGAAGATGACGATCACGAATCACCCAACTTTATTGAAGAAGATCAAGTCTTAGGTGAACGTAGAATGCCAGAGTACGATGATGATATAGGAGATCAACTCGGTATAGAATTGGAGATAGACTTGTTTGGCGCATAGGACTTGTGGCTCAAGTTGAGCCGTTGATGAAAATGCTCTTGATTAATTTTTTTCATCTTAAACATGGACATGAATATATGAGCTTCAAACTTGATGTACATGCTATTGTATTTTTATTCTTTCAAAGGATCAAACATGTATGAAAAAAAATTTGTCATTGGGAGACACTCTCTTCCATAGAAGCAGAGGTGCTGATTGTTGCCTTGCAATCATAGTTATTACAAACCCTTTATATCTCCTTGGAAGCATGCCAAGCTTAGCAATCTGCATCGATTTTGTCTATTGACCTATTGCGATCCCTCACCACCTTCATTTCGGTGATGTGGTCCTCCACTCTATCCCTCCCTGTGTTGTGAGGATTTGGGCCTTGCGGCTTGGCTCATTTTACTAGCAACATTTTTACAGTGCTCTCTCAGTGCTCTGAAGCTCAGAAGACTTGTAGATACTTCATCAGACAGCCTACCTTGTGTCTTAGCAGAATAGATGGTTGGCGTCACTGTAGTCTTATACCGACCTTTTCAAACCCGTCATACATATTAACAATTAGTGCACCGCGAAAGCTAAACATCGGTGCTTAACCGTCGGAACAAGGCCCGTGTGTAGTAGTAAAGCAAGTGGATATTTGGCGAGAAGTCAACAAAACAATGGAGAGGTTTAAGTACAAGCCTTTGTCAAGGTCAACATTTAGCAGATTATGGAAAACTGTATTCAAACAAGTTAGTTTATCAAAGACAAGTACATTCTCCAAGTGCGACATTTGCTTTGAACTTAAAATGAAGGTAGAAAGAACAAAGATCAAAAGTGAGAGAAAATGGTTGCTACTACTAAAGAGACAAGCACACAGTTTGCAACAAATGTCTTGTAGAAGCCTATATTATGCAATGGAGGTTGTCTTTAGAGTTGGACATGAAGCAGAATTCATGACAAGATGGATCAAATGAAGACTTGCATACCAAGGCTAAAACCTATACCAAAATCATTGAATCGTATCATGCAACTTCCTATAGCCTCAATAGGTATGCTCACTCATAGACATGGGCAATTGACATATGGAAACTTCTCTTTATAGTATTGGAAGAGACCCTAATTTCACCATTGGTTCATTATCACTATGTTTGCAAAATCTCGAGAGGTTAGTGTGGGGGTTAAAGGCCACTGTACCTTAACCCTGGTTATGTACAATACTCAAACACGTATATATATGGATGAAATAGAAGATTAAAGTGTTCTGCACCCACCAAAACTTGTGTCTCTCAAGCTCCCTCTCACCCTCTCAGCTTCCATTGTGTCCTTACAACTGGTATCAAAGCTTGGCAGTAGAGCCTGGCGGTAGCGTGAGCAGCTCGGTGCAGGCCTCTACCCCGGAGAGAAAGTGGTGCATCCCAAAGATCCTTACTCAGCACCAGGAGCTGCAGATTTTGGAGCTGCTATAGCAATTGGAGAGAAAGGGGCAAATTTCTCTTGGGCATTTGTTTTACTGGGTTGCAAAGTTGAAGGCACAGGATATAAGCAAATCTTCTTAGACACACATATGTAGTGGTTTAAATATATGTAGTTAGAGATAGAATTTTGACTTGAAGTCTTCAAGGAAGTTGTAGATCAGATTTAGAGCTATAGTTTCACTTTTAACAGCTCTATCATCCGAGTTTTCAGTGAAAAGTTACAGCTCCTGCAAAAAGTGACGAAATTCATTTCCTTCAAGGATTTCGTGTGTTGGATCTTCATATCTAGGCCACCATTTGCAGTTCTAACACTCCCAGTGGATCCAGAGTGGTCCAAAACTTCTATTGAGAAGCTGCTTCCGGTTCTATGAACTTTTGAAGCTGTGGTGAATCTCTGTCTACTCCGACGTCTTCATTTCGCCATTTCCTGTGTGAGTGGGATCTCAACATCCGGGCCTCGATTTACAGAGCTGTTTGTCCCGTTGGATCCGGGACTGCTGCCTGAAACATACGTCTACAAAGCTGCTTGCCATTCCGTGAAGAATCGAGGGAGTTATGATTCTCTGTGTTTTTCCATCGTCTCTTTGAAGGAAATTTCTCGAAGTTTCCAAGACCTTCTCATTGATTGCCATGTGGCATTTTGGCTAAGGTTAAGTTTCCTAAGGCTCATTTTTGTAAGTAAATGCAAGGGTTGACTGGCTCTTACTCCATCCTTGGATGAGATTTTGGAGTTGTGACAAAAGAAAGATATTTGCATATTGTCTTGCTAAGTTCAATTATGTAGTGACGCCCATGTTTTGAGACATCCCAGGTTCTACTTTCACTAGCGGTCATTGCCATAAGGCCATGATTTCTTGGATATACCTTATGCAGATCACTCTGATTGTAGTCTGAGCCATGTGCGCTCATTTGTGGTTTGCATTGGGTTGTAGTGGATGCTTTACATGCCATTTGGATGCATTGCGATCCTTGTTGGATGCGTTGATAGGCCTAGATTGCCTTGACATTTTCTTTTGGGCTACATTTGCTCATATGGATGCATAGTATATGCACATGAGTCAGATGCATTTTGAGCTTTGAGCCTTGAGTTTTGGTGACACTATCCTTCATTAAAGCAGACATATTGGGTGCACGTGGTATTTGGTGTGATTTCTCTATTGCAGGTACTAGCATTTGGGATTTTGTTTCATTTGCATCATGGCATCCTCTTTCATGTCTAAAAAGGAGTTTTTCAGCATTAAAAAGTTTGATGGGACAAACTTTTCTTTGTGGAAAGAACAGATAAGGGATGTGCTTATTCAAAAGAAGCAGATTAAACCCTTGGCAGGGATTGAAGCTAAGCCTGCAGAGATATGTCTGAGGATGATTGGAATGAGTTGGATGCATTAGCAAAGTATACTATTAGACTTCATTTTGCAGAGTCAGTTTATTTCACAGTAGTAAATGAGCAGACTATGGAAGATTTGTGGAAGAAATTGTGTGCCACTTATGAGAAGGAAACTACCTCTAATAAAGTTTACCTCACGAAGAGGTTGTTTGAGCTGAAGATGAAGGAAGGGGTCTCCATTGCTTCTCAATTCAATATTATTTTCAGCCAAAAAGATGAATTTTGATGCGGAGACTAAGGCAATATTTCTCTTATGTTCATTGCCATCCTCATGGGATACCTTCCGTACAGTTGTTAGTAACTCTGCACCTAGTGGAGTACTGAAGTTTGATGATGTTGTGGGTAGCTTGTTGGCCGAGGAGATTAGACGGAAGTCTATGAATGGCAACAATCAAGATGCAGCCTTAAATGTGCAAAGGGGCAGATCACAATTCAGGGGGAAGTCCCAAGAAAGAGGGAAGTCTCGTAGCAAATCTTCGGCACAAAACATTGAGTGTTACCACTGTGGCAAGAAGGGCCATATGAAAAAGGATTGCTACAAGATGAAAAGAGAGCAAAAGGATAAGAAAAAGAATACAAATTGGGGTGCAAATAAGAAGGAAGAGAGTCCAAGCGAGGACAAAGGAAAAATGAAGATCGAGGAGATTAATGCAGTCACTGATGATAGTGACAATGACATTCTCTTCATGTCTAGTCTACCTGCAAACTTGCTCACCACTTCAAATGATGCATATTCCCAGGATTGGATTTTGGATTCTGGTGCTTCATTCCATTTTACTCCCCATAGGGAATGGTTCTCCACTTATGATGATGGAAAGATAGGTTGTGTGCATCTTGGAAATAACTATGCATGTGACATAGTGGGAGCATGTGACATAAAGTTTTCTTTTGCAAATGGGTCTGGATTTGTTTTGAAAAATGTGAGACATGTGCCTAAGTTGACCAAGAGTCTTATTTCAATGGGTCAGCTAGATGATGCTAGTTTTCAAAACACTTTTGGCTTTCAGAGTTGGAAAATTCAAAAGGGCTCTATGGTTTTGGCAAGGGGTGCCAAGTGTGGGACTTTGTATCCCTTACATGTATCAAGGGTGTCTGATCATGTTGTTGCAATAACCGAGCAGCCAAGTACTTCTTTGTGGCATTGCAGGTTGGGGCACATGAGCCAGAATGGAATGAAACCCTTATGCCATTTGGGTTATGTACAACATTTGAGTTTTTCTGATTTTGAATTTTGTGAGCACTGTCTCTATGGGAAGCAAACTAAATCAGTCCATAAAAGAAGGGGAAAGAAAGAGCTTGAAAGGCTTGATTTGGTGCATTCAGACATATGTGGTCCCATGCCTACACGGTCCTTAGTCGGGGCTGAATACTATGTGACATTCATTGATGATGCAACTAGGAAATTGTGAGCTTATGCTATAGCTTGGAAGAGTGATGTGTTCCACGTATTTCAAAAATGGTTGGCTTTGGCTGAAAATCAGTCAGGTAAAACGCTTAAATGCCTACGGACTGATAATGGTGGAGAGTATATCTCTCATGACTTTCAGCATTTCTGTGATACACGTGGGATTAAGAGGGAGCTCACATCCCCTCGTACTCCATAGTAGAATCCAGTTGCACAATAGATGAACTGCACCATTCAGGAAAGGTTGCAATGTATGCTTTCCAATGCAAGTCTTTCTGGTGGTTTTTGGGTTGAGGTAGTGAAGACTGCAATGCATGTGATCAATAGTTCACCTAGCAAGAGTTTGGATGGTGGTATTCCTGAAGAGGCATGGAGTGGCAAGAAGCCCTTACTCTCATTTGCGTATATTTGGGTGTGAGGCATATGCACATGTGCCAAAAGAGCTTTGAAAGAAGCTAGATCCTAAGTCTAGGAAATGCATCTTTCTGGGTTATGGTGAAAGTGGAGAGATGGGCTATCATCTCTGGGATCCAAAAGCAAAGAAAATCATACGATGGTCTTCAATGAGAAGAAGATGCATAAGACACCCATGAGGGATGTGGAAATGAGGAGAATCACTTTCCAAGATGTGAATCCACCCGCATATGTTGATAGACAGCAAGCTGTCCATGCACCGAATGTGCAGGAAATGGTGCCACCAGGTACTCCCACACGTACACAATCAAGGGCAGATGATGGATCATCTATTGGTGGCAATGATGAGCCAAATGTGGCTGATATGTAGGCGGGGCAACAAGCTAAAATGCCCTTGAGAAGAACATGTAGAGTGTCTAGACCACCTGAGAGATTTGTTCTAGGGGTAGACTGTGTGATGCTTAATGATTGCGGGGAGCCTTTTTGCTATAGAGAGGCTATGATGCGCAAGGATCAGCCCAAGTGGGAGTATGCTATGCAATCAGAGATGAGTTCAATCATAAATAATAAGACTTGGGACTTGGTTTCTTTGCCACATGGAAAGAAAGCATTGCCATGTAAATGGGTCTACAAGATGAAGGTCACAGGTGATGATGTGCCTAAGTACAAGCTGGCCCGTTTGGTTGCTAAAGGGTTCAAGCAAGAGAAGGGTGTGGACTTTGATGAGATATTCTCTTTGGTTGTGAAGATGACCACACTTAGATGTGTACTTGGACTTGTGGCAATAGAGGATATGGAGCTTATGCAGATGGATGTCAAGACAGCTTTCTTGCATGGGGATTTGCATGAGGAAATTTACATGATACAGCCAGAAGGCTTTGAAGAAAAGGGCAAAGAGCATTTGGTTTGCAAGCTGAAAAAGAGTCTCTATGGCCTTAAGCAAGCGCCTAGAGAATGGTATCACAAGTTTGATGCTTTCATTCGGTCCCAGGGCTTCAGAAGAAGTGAGATTGATCACTGCCTCTACACTAAAAGGGCTCAAGATAATAGCCTGATACTCCTGGCACTTTATGTGGATGATATGTTATTGGCTAGCAAGAACACTTATGAGCTTGATGCATTGAAGGCCAAGTTGCATGAGGCCTTTGACATGAAGGATTTGGGACCTGTAGGTCATATTCTTAGTATGCGCATCACGCGTAATTGGAGTAGGAAACTCCTTTGGCTTTCACAGAAGGAGTATGTTACAAAAGTGTTGCAGCATTTCAATATGGAGGGGGGGAAGGTAGTGAGTACTCCATTGCCTCCATATGTGAAATTGAGTCAGGCAGATAGTCTCAAATCAGATGAGGAGAGGGCCATAATGGCCAAGGTTCCTTATGCATTAGCAGTTGGGAGTCTTATGTATGCTATGATAGCTACTAGACTAGACATTGCATTTGCAGTGGGAGTTGTTAGCCGGTATATGGCTAATCCAGGAAAGAGGCATTGGGATGCAGTTAAGTGCATCATGAGGTACATGAAGGGTACTAAGGAGGCATGTATCTGCTTTGGCAGAGGAGAGATGCGTGTATTTGCGTGTATTTGGGTACACAGATTCCGACTATGCAGGGCATGTGGATAGCAGGAAATCCACTTCTGGTTATGTGTTCACCTTTGCAGGTGGTGCAATGTCGTGGATGTCTCATGCACAAAAGTGTGTTGCTTTGTCTACCATAGAGGCCGAGTATGTTGTAGCCACAGAGGGTTGCAAGGAGGCTATATGGCTTGATCGGCTAGTGAGAGATTTGGGGATTCACACAGGTGTACCAACATTGCATAGTGATTCCATGAGTGCTATTCAGCTAGCACGAAATCCTATCTTTCATGCAAAGGCCAAACACATTGAGGTCAGGTACCATTTTATCAGGGAGTACTTGAGGACAAGCGCATAGAGCTTGTCAAGGTTCATACAGATGATAACCCTGCAAATATGCTGACAAAGAGTCTACCTAGTTAGCGGTTTGAGTATTGTCATGTATTGATGGGCATTGGATAGTATACTCATTGGTTGTTCTCCCTTAAAGGCACATTGGCCTTTAAGTGGGAGGTTGTGGGGGTTAAAGGCCACTGTACCTTAACCCTGGTTCTGTACAATATTCAAACACATATATATATGGATGAAATAGAAGATCACCCACTAAAACTTGTGTCTCTCAAGCTCCCTCTCACCCTCTCAGCTTCCATTGTGTCCTCACAGTTACGCAAGCACATGTATGGTGATCTTTCAAACAAGCACAGTAGCAAAAGGCCAGATGTATTATCTGCATTGATGTCAAGAGGTGCATTAGATTGCCACATGCATGAAGATGGACTTTCAAAAGGAGAACTAAATAAATATGACATTGAGGCTACAACAAGTTCAAGGATAACTTCATCCAGTAGAGAGTACAAGCAGCTTCCACGAGTACTACTCTTACACGTAGACAATTGTGGTTCTAAGAAAAAAAATAGATTCTTGTTTGCATTCTTGTCCTTGTTTGCTGCACATGGAGTCTTTCAAATGATCCAACCAGAGTTCTTGATGGTGGGACATACACATGAGGACACTGATGCATTGTTTAGTAGATTCTTAGAGAAACTAAGAACGAGTTGTACGTTCATATTCCCTCATCTGATGATCCTTCAATGAATGCCAAAATTCTCGTCCATCTCCATTTGTAATTCAAGAGGTTCCTGATTTCAAAACATTTGTAAATGGGTACTTGTGCGAAGGAAAAGCGGCTTTGGTGGGACATTCAAAACCATTGCAGTTTCGGTTTTTCATGCGTGATGGTGATCCAGTGTTTCAATATATGATGCGTCCAAAATCAGGTAATAGATTTCTCAGACACGCCGTCTCCTATACTTCCATTGAAGTATGGACTTCCGTCCCAGCCTCATGGTAAAGTCCAAAGGATTCCACCGCATGGAGAGACAATGGAAGCCATTAGAAGGTATTCAATTGTGGAAACATGATGCAAAAGGTAGAGCAATGCTACCATCAGTAATTCCTAATGATGTTCCTATACGAACATACTTAAATGATAAACATGTTATAATTTTGGAAATCAGGAAGCATGTGGAATATTAGAGATCTGATCTTGGTAACAACATAGGACCCTGGGGATTCATACTCAAAGTGGATATCACCTGTCATTCAATATTGGGAGACATTGATTTCTTGCATGGAGAAGCCCACTATACAACATGAGAAACTTAGTCATGAATTTTGGCCAAAGAGCTAATGGAAAGATAGCTTGGTTAATGATGGAGTGGACATAGAAGATACTGAGACTATGGGTTTGGAAGCCCTAGAGGACCATTATTGTGGCCCTGCATGTAATAAGCCACAACATAAGAATTTTAACCAGAGGTGGATGTGAAACAAAATGATTTCATTTTAGCTAGGCCGAGTGACGATATATACCCCATTTGGCTTGGCATTGCATTGTCAGATCTGGACACAGAAAAGGCATCTACAAATTATATGAAGATATTTGTGTACAATATTGAAGTCCTATCCATAGAGGAAGATGTAGTGATGCAGTATGATATGCTAATTGCTGGAACAAATAGTGGTGATATATGGGGGATGAGAACCATTGGGAGCATGTGGATTTGATGGTATGGAGTTGGAGCACCAAAAAAGGTCCAAATAAAAGAAGTAAGGTCAAAATACCACAAAATGCAATCTTGAAAGCACAAGAGAATCGTCAAATGCTTGAGAACAATAGTGGGAAGGACGGTTTGTGTGTTGACGATTTCTTGGATGATTAGAGAAAGATGAAGTCCCTTTGAGCAAAATACCAATGTATGCATGGCAAGGACAAATTCTAAAGATAGGACGATCTTCTTTCATGAATGTTAATTGTACTCAGCCACCATTGCAATCTACTTCTTTGTACTTGGTTGTATTTTATGAAGCAATTTATATTTAGCGTCGTTTTTGTACTTGCTCATTGAAAATCAATCTTGTATTATTAACGTTAATTAGACTCAATCTTTGTATTCCACGTTTCTATATTCACTCATTCGAACTTGGTCTTGTTTTATGAAGCTATTTTTTAGTAAGAATTGTATTTAATTTAAAAATATTATTTAATATGTTAATTAATAATTAGTAAGTCAATTAATAATGATTATTCTTAATTATCTTGATTAACAGAATCAATATATAACAACTTTGTGGTCAACTATATTAATGAAGTTGCTTAGTGATTTAAAAAGCTACGAGTCATTGTAGTCATCACATGGAAATAATTGCATGCATGTGCAATGTTTTGTAATGGAAGTACCCATCATAAACACATTGAACATATAGCACATCATAAACATGGAATAGGACATTTGGTTACAAGAGGTCTATTAGTGTATGATCTTCTCATGGATGGTCACCTCTATTTATATTGTGTGATGGTCAATTGGCATGATCTTTTTGTGATTGGTGGTTAGCTTTATGTATATGTTATATTGCTTATGTCCTTTTTTTAAGAAACTAGCAGGGGTATTTGTAGGGTGATGTATTATTTCTACCATTGTCTCAAAATTTTTTAAAATATTCCCTTTTTACTTAGTACAAATACATTTACACTCAAATCAACACAAATTTTTTTACCACATTGCATTTGAATTTTGTATAAAGATAAATGATGGGAACAAAGCTCTCACATAGCAAGGTGAGCGATAGTGGACTCTCTAGGGGGAATCTTAGTGTTTTGATGCATACATTTTATACAATGATGCATACAAATCTCTTATGTAGCAAGGCCGTAGAAAGAGACCATTGAAACCCATCATCAAAGTTTTGGATATCGAGTTTGGGGAAAACTCTGTTAGGATGATGAAAACACTTGTGGGCAATACCTCCCATCGAAACGAGGAATGACAAACGACATCCATTTGGAATGGAGGATGTAGAGGGATAATGACTCTTGCACATCGTCTCTTGAGGATAGAAAACCCCACTAGAGGCACTAGGCTGTGTCTTGGGACCTTTTGACATCTCCAAAGATAGCAGAGGGATGAGAGAGGTATTCGGTCTTCTTGGCGTGAGATTAAGATCGTATTCGGTCTTCTCGGCATTGAGAAGGTGATTAAAAACACTGCCAGTATTACTGAAAGGTTGGTGTTGGTGGGTGGTTCTAGAAAGGGCTATGAAGTGGCCTATATGAGTTATGTCCCTATTTGGTTGCTAAGTCTTATCTGTTGCCCTAGTTAGGGGCAAGATTAGGCTACTAAAGAAGTGTCCAAAAGTCGAGCAATGATCTTGCCCAAATCTGAATTTTCTATGAGCAATATTTGGTTTATGGAGATGTGTCCAAACGTATGTGATTTGGAGGGAAGGTAGAAGGTACGTGACAGACATTCAAAATTTCCTTTTATGTGAAACACACGAAGCTGGGGCGACAAAATCAACGAAGTTAATGGGCCCAAATCGTTTGGATACGATTGCTGGTGACTCTCAGATCTGCGATCACGTGAGGGCCAGATCAGGAGGGTGGGCGCGCAGGTGCCGCGTGGCGGCAAATAATGGACAAAACTAGAGGAGCGTGGGTGACGTGGCAGGAGGCCAGGGGTGACAACGAGGACGCCAACGGGGCAGGAGGATGGTAAAAAAGGCCAAAAGGGGTTTAAAAATCGGGGAAAGATCGGATTTTGGGAGATTCCGGATACGATCCGGGGGCCGGGGGGATTGGGTGTGAAGTCATGAAATGGATTGGGGATGACGTCAGCGAATCTAGGGGAGGGAATATTCGCGGGCGAATCTACAGGGAGATTCCAGAATCTATGCAAAGCCAAATAGACTCTAGAGATTTGATTTGCTCTCATCTCCTCGGCCTGTCTTCTCTCCCCCTTCGTCTCCTTCTCCGGCATCTCTGCTGCTTCTTCCATGCCCTTCGATGCCTTTCTTGTCCATCAAATCATCCTCACCCTCTCCATCCCCTATCCCGCCTTCCTCTCCTCCCAACCACTTCACGCGACCTTGTTTCTAGCACGTCCCGCATCCATCCTCTCCCCCGCCTGTCAGATCCATCATCACCCCTCGCACTCCTCCTCCCCCCGTTCCCCTCCCCATTTATACTGCACGACCTGCCCCCCCCTTGGACGCAGCGCACTCTCCTGATTGCAAAAAGTGGAGCTCTGTGGATGGTACTGAAACTCCTCAATGTACGCAAAGCGCCAGATAGCCACTGCGCAATTGGATTTCCATCTTTGCGAGGTTGGAGGTGGGTTGATTTATGCGCGCAGCTGCAACTCCCCAGACTAACCTCAGCATTCAGTACTTCCCTCCCGTGCTTACGCTCGCAGCTTGGGTCATCCTAGAGACAAATTGCCTCCAGCACTGACCAGCACAGTCCAGCTCGGGATCGCTTGCGTATGGTACTGTTCGAAAGAAGCGTCGCTGACTGCAAAACGTGAGCTTTGTTGAGATCACGCAACGCCGTTCTACGGAAAGCTAGAGATGACCCCTGCGCGTTCGGATTACAAGTTCAGTACCAGGACGCCGACACCCAAGAAATGCTTCTTCCGCACCGCGTCGCAGAACTGGCAAAGAGAACCTCCAACCCAAGCATAATGCCTCCTTTACGCCACTCGCGGTCTTAATTGGGTGCAATGTTCCCGATTAGTTGCTCCCATAGGAAGTACTTACATAGCGAATGCTCATCTGAGAAATTCAAGATCCGGGTGGGCGAACCGTTGAGGGCCAGCTTATTTGTTTCCGTACCTCTTGCTTTGAATGACACGGGCATTCAAGCATTCAAGTTTAAATGGTGATTTGTTCAGCGTTGCAATTCAATTAGATTGATGGAGGAGCCCGTTTCCTATGCAACGGCAAGGCAGCTGAAAGCCGAGACCTCCGCACAAGACCTTGACCAAGACGGACGCATTACTGAACTGAACGTTCGACTTCAACAATATGATTCTGCTAATGCTGTTCTAGTTAAGAAGCTCGAAGCTTGCGAAAATGAAAATCGGAGACTTAGATCCCAGAATGCGGAGCTCCTTCGCGAACTGAAGAGGCTCTCTAGAGAAACCGGAGAGTTCATCTTAAGTGATCAGGAGAGACCCAAGCGACGAGTGAAGGAAGAATCGTCAGATGCAATGGCAAAAGAGGGTTTCAGAAATACTGCGAGTTTGGACCTCGGGACGACAAATTGTCTTTTGGCCGCAATGGAAGAGGCTCCCCTGCATCTGTCTTACTGCGACTCTCAGCTACGATATATCTGGTTCAATCATACTCTGAAGGGTCTTTCTCAAGAGGTAAGAACATTCTCTAACAGATTCTGTGTCACCTCGTCTCTTCTCGAAGGAGACGTGTATGGATGAGCCTGTTAGACAAGGAACTGGAGTGGATGCATGAGGGAGCTATCTCCGAAAATTGCGTTGTGAGCTCATGTCCTCAAGGGAGATGATATATTTGAGCGTGCGCCGGAAGGCACGTGTTTGCTGCCCTTTTCGCACCCAAATACAGCATCGGGTTAGACTCTAGAGTGCCTGGAGCGTGAGAGGAGAACGCGAGAAAAGGGGTGCGGGGATTCTTTTGTTCGGGCGACGGAAAGCTCTGCGATAACGCATTATCTGTTATTGAAGATCGTGCGTTCAGAATTCTGCTTCGGCGTGAAAAAAGCGTTACATAACTGTAGGCGGGCTGGGTGTGTTTTGCGTGCGTATTTATGTGTCTGCGAGCGAGAGCGAGAGAGAGAGGGAAAATAGTTGTGGACGAGACCCAAAGGCAATGTCGAATCACTCGAATGTCTGCAATCGTGCCTTGCATGTTAACACTACTCATCTGACTTTTGTTTTGGCAATCTAGGATGTTGTCGGCAAACGTGACGAGGACATCTTTTCAACGGATTCCGAAGGTTTACGAGAATTCGTTCAGTTAAAACAAAGGGCTTTGCAAAGCGGGCAGTCACAAACCGGCGAAGTCACTCTAGATTTGCCTCCGGACGGCCGCATGACTTGGATGGTAACAGCCAGGCCACACCTGAATCGAGAAGGTGCTGTTGTAGGCGTATCAACAGCGTCTATAGATATCACTGAGCAGGTATTTTTCAGAAGCGCAGCAGCTCTTCATGAGCCTCCAGCGTTCGTGCTGGAGGCTCAGATGCAATTTAGTGACAGAGGTATCGTTTGAAACGCTATATAGGAAGAAGCGACAGACTGATTGATTAAGGTTGTGATAGGTTGAACTTAAAGAATGCCTGCGAAAGCTACGAGACGAGATGGGTGCTCGCAAGGCGACAGAAGATGAATTGCGCAGGGCAGTGCAAGTTACAGGTAGGGAGGAAGAACGATGCTTCTCGTTGATTCTAGTCGTAAGTAGCCCTAACCCTAATCGCTACCTGTCCGAAAGATTGCTCCCTGTAAGCTATTCCTGCTAGCAATTTTCTAAAGTAATTTCATGCTAAGGTTCTTATTACGCTTCCGAATGATCGTTCGTGGTGTCAGGAGTCGCTTGTTTGATTTCTGATTGATCTGCGTTTCCTGTGCAGAAGAGTCCATACAAGCAAAAAATGTATTTCTTGCTATTATGTCCCACGAAATACGCACCCCATTGAACGGTTTACTGGGACTTGCCGAAGCCTTGGATTCCTCGGACCTTAACGAGGAACAGAGGGAGCTTGTGAGTGCCATTCTCTCTTCTGGGATCATAATCGCTGATGTTCTGAGCGACATCCTCGATCTTGCTAGCATGGAGTTCGGTAAGTCCCGCACTGCCTCAGCTAAAAAATCTTACGCAGTAGAGATCCTGCATGAATTCTGTGAGTAGGTCTTCATTGTTCAACCGTGTCTTCGTGATGAATTTTGCATGTAGGGATTTTCGAACTTGAGGAGCGGCCGTTTGACCCACTCGAGATCGTTCAAGACGTCATGAAGCTGGCTGTTGCTGCTACCCTTGGAAAAGACGTTACAATTTCTCATGAAATATTAAACGAATTACCCAGTAGGGTAAGAAATCCTTCCCATTCATTCTCATCATGTATGATGCTATGAATCATGATCTACGCAATGTGTGATCACACCAAAGGGATTCTATCTTTACTTTTAAAGCTGTCACATCGACTAACACTTGCGTTTCCAGCCGCAGAAATAAAATAATCTCCTTTCTTTGGGTCGTCAATGGTCATTGTAGTTTCAGCAATCAAGATGTTTATCTATGAATGATTCCATCGATCCTGCTACTTAGGTTATCGGAGATGCCGTTCGAGTTCGCCAGATTATGAAGTACTTGGTTTTGAATGCTATCAAGTTTACAGAGAGAGGAAGTGTTCGAATTAGGTTAAGGATCCAAGACCCTTCGAGACTGGTCGACCAGGCAGACAGCAGCGAGAGAATGGCGTCGCAATCAACGCCGTCAGATTCTGGGATGCGCTCTCAGAAATCCTCGGATAGTATAGTAGCCTGTGGTGATGCCGACGGTCAGGCAGCGATGAGAGATACACGGACATGGAAATTTATAACCTCGGAGGTGCCCCAAACGCTGCATGACAGCAAGGTTTTAACAGCTGGGTGTCCGGAATGCGCCAGTTCAACACAGCTGATGTTGTACTGCGAAGTTGTGGATACAGGAGTCGGCATCCCCAAGGAGGTAGAATTTCTTTTCATGGATGTCCGACTACATGGTCTCCGTGAGATTGTTTTCTGATTTGCAAGACCTTATCGTTGGTGAACTGTTTATCGTCTTTGACCGTTCCAAGTCCGCAGAAACTGATATGATTTCAGGATGTGATTATCCTGAACTTTTAGTTGATTGCAGGCCTTTCCAACTCTCTTTGACAAGTTCAAGCAAGTCAGCGAGGGACCAACGCGAAGCTATGGAGGCACCGGTCTGGGTCTGGCCATTTGCAAGCGGGTACGTATGAGATGCTGAAAAGGTTGAGCTAATTTTTCTTTTGTATGAAGCAGCGATTGAAACTGTGTGAGCGTGCTTGCCGGTGTATTGCAGCTGGTGGAATTTCTAGGTGGGCAGCTCACCGTCAGTAGCGAAGTCGGGAACGGGTCAACGTTCGCATTTACGGTGCTGTGCAAAGCGGTAGAAAGTCCGAACGCCGGGGAGGCTAAATGCAAGCATCGTGAGGGAACAACGCCTGAACCATCATATGGAGCTGCTGATGATGCACAAGACGGAGCAGTGGAGCAGCAAGGAAGCGAAAGAAGGGAGGAGTCGCCTGCGGGTGCAGAAGCAGCAGCAGCAGCACCCATTGTTTCGTCACCTTCACCACCAGCGACTGGGACGACGACCAAGCCGAGGATCTTACTGGCGGAGGACAACAAGGTGAATGTGATGGTGGCGATCTCGATGCTGAAGAGGCTGGGGTTCTCGGCGAAGGTGGTGGGAAACGGGGTGGAGGCATTGGAGGAGGTGAGGAAAGAGAAGTATGATCTGGTGTTACTGGACATCTGCATGCCATTGATGGATGGGCTGCAGGTGGCGAATGCGATAAGGAGTTACGAGGAGACGGGGGAGTGGCCGGAGGGGGGAGGAGGAGGAGGAGGAGAGGAGAGCAACCATAGCCATAGACAGAGCCTGCAGAGCAAGATCATCCATAGCCAGAGCCAAGCGAGCTCAGCTTTCATGGAGGAGACAAGCAGCCAGAGCCATAGCTCCAGCTCCAGCACAAGTTCCAGATCGACGGAGCGACTTCCTATCGTTGCAGTGACTGCCAATGCTCTGCGATCGGACGTCGATAAGTATTTGGCTCACGGCATGGACGCCTTTATCCCCAAGCCTGTCATGTTTCAGAAGCTGCAAGAGATCCTGCTCAAGTATTTGCCCACGCCCAGCTCCACTCATCAGCCCAGCGGCAGCTCTGGCCACGGCGATGGCAATGGCGGTGCATCAGCTTCTACTACCTCCCTTCACTCTGGACATGGCCGCCATGGCGGTCATGGACCTTCTTCTCCTCCTACTTCATGATGATTCTCCTGCTGTCATCTTCTTCTTCGTCTCATGCACGCTTCTGTGATCTTCTGCTGCACATCTATCATCTGTTACTTCTTCATCCGATGCAAGCTTCTGTCATCTTCTTGTGTTGCATATCTCTTATCTTCTTCTTCATCCCATGCAAGCTTCTTGCTTACTTCATCCTTTGCAGCTTCTACTTCCAAACACTTTTTCCTGCTAATTCTTCATCTTCTTCATCTCATGGAGCTTCCTGCTTATCCATCATCTTCATCATCATTTCCAGAGTTTCTACGTGCTGGGATTTTCGCTTCTAATTCATCTTCTTCTTCCTTGCCCAGCAACGTCTTCCACAGCAGGTTTATTTTCTTCTTTTCCTTCATGTATATTAGCTCCTGTAATTGGGAATGATGGCTTCTTCCGCTTCATGATAAACTGTTTCATATCTGTCATCTTCTTCATCCTATGCAGGTTCCTGCATAATCCTTTTGCTTCATCCTTTGGAGCTCCATTTCCTGATCTTTTTGCTGCTAATTCTTCGTCTTCTACTTCTTCGCCAGCTACATCTGTCACAGCAGCTTTACGTTCTTCTTTTCCTCCATGTATATTAGCTCCTGTAATTGGGAATGATGGGTATCAACCTTCTTCATGATGATCATGCTGCAAACCTGTTGCGCATCTGTTATCTTCTCCATCCCATGGAGCTACCTGCTTAATCCCCAAGCTTCGTGCCTAGTCCATCATCTTCTTCATCTTTTGTAGCTTCTACTTCTGATGTTTTTGCTACTAATTCTTCATCTCCTTCATCCTTTGTAGCTTCTGCTGCTAATTCTTCATCTTCTTGATCCTTTGGAGCTTCTTCTTCCTGATGTGTTTGCTGAATTCTTCCTAATCTTCTTCCTTGCGCAGCAACATCTGTTATAGCACCTTTATTTTCTTTCTCTCCTCCATGTATAGCTCCTGGAATTGGGAACAATGGCCGGAGATGTTCCCTCAAGCTGGGAATTTTTTGCAGTTGAACACTTTTGCCGGCATTGCTATTTTTTCTGCGGCGTCCATTATGTGAGGAGCAAAGTCATGGATGCACATTGCAGCTGGCCGTAGATCTATTGGACTGCACATAATTTTACTCAAATGCACTTCATTCAACCAGGTGTGCAGCTCCATTCAACCAGGTTGTATGCTTCTCCAAAAGTTCTCTCTTTCTTATCAATATTTTTCAATTGGTTCAAGCAAGAAACTAGCCAACTACATTCTCTCTTTTATTATAGCAAACATTGTACTTTTTTTTCCTCACGGATGAAAGGGTCCACTTCACTCTAGAGGTATGGTTATGTCCTCTTTTTAGCCGGTCTTACCATCAGCACTTTTAGACCCCCTACTTAGCTAACGAGCAAAATAGTATTTAAGAGCGGTAGTCGTACTTTATAATCTCAATGTATGCTTGATTGAAAGACATCTAAATGTTAGCCAAAATTCAGGTCGTGACCATGAGTGGACGTAGGCTTCCACGTGGTGTTATAGGTTTCATGTGGCATGTCAATATATTGTTTAAAGACATGTCAAGTGAAAGCAATTGTTATCTAGATGTTTGAGGCAATTATGGGTAATGGAGCCTCTCAACGGCTTCTATGTATCATTAAGCAAAAAGAGCTGCGCATCAATCTTTCTTAAGTTTACATTTGGTCTACATCAACTCTTTATTTGTAAGTTGTTTCATGTTGTGATTGACACGCAATGGAAACTCTCACTAAGTCCATAAGTCTTCTTTCATAATTAGGGTGGAAGCATGGTATAGTGGCACCAAAAAGTTGTCCAAGGTATTACTATTTTGTTGCTTGTAAAATTGAAAAAAGGCTTTTATCAAAGCATGAAGTGTTGAACACCACAAAGGTTTGAAATATTTAAAAATACGAAAGTGAAATAGTTTCTACTTGCTCATTGGGACTCTCTCTCTCTCTCTCTCTCTCTCTCTCTCTCTCTTTATTAGAATGTGTGCCTATAGTAAGGAGCATGGAGCTTGTAACGGATGATGTTGGGTTGCTTTGCCAAGTCCAAACTTGCCATAAGATTGATGGAGTTGAAAGCAAACTTTGGTCTCACTAGTGGGTTTGTGGAGAGTTTGCAATTTGTGATTGCTCTCTTTCTCATCTATTACAATAGTTGGGTCTCTTGTGGGGCTAATTTTCCTCTTACAAGGTAGGTTGAAAGGAAAGGAGGCAATTTGCCATTTTCTTTGTTGCATTTTGAAATCAGCATCTTCTTACATTATTGCAGGATTGGTATCGCTTGCAATATTGTTTGCTTGAACATTGTCCTAGTGTTGACGTGCCGTGTTTTGGTATCTGGAAATGATCTTGCCATTTTGTTGGGTTTTTGCATTAGTCAACAATGGCAATACTTATTTCTTGCCATTGTTGACTTATGCTTAGAACAATCCAACAAGAGAAACGTCACACAAGCATGTGCTTAACAAATTTGGTTGTGCCCAACTATAAGAGACCTACCTTGGTGGAACATGTGTCCTTCCTCCTCTTTCTTGGAAGGCACCCTTCTCTCTCTCTCTCTCTCTCTCTCTCTCTCTCTCTCTCTCTCTCTCTCTATATATATATATATATATATATATATATGGTAGCGTGCTATCACCTACCTTTTAGATATATTGTTTTGCATTTTCTCACATGCAAGTTTGGTTTCAACTTCCTTGCTTTGGCTCATGACTCTTAGAAAGACGATAAGGAAATAGTGCGATAGTGTTGGAAGAATAGAAATCAAGAGATTATGCATCTTCGGGATAGATTTTGGCATCTTTGGGATTTCTTTGCATCTTCGGGATAGATTTTGGCGTCTTTGGGCTTTCTCAGGACCCAAGGACCTCAAATTTGATTTTAAGCTCAATCTTATAGGCATGTTTGAGGATGGAGATCCAACCTATAGACCAACAACATGCAAATTTATGCCGTTATGTACAAAGATAAGAGCGAATCACCATAAGGGAGTTTGAAGTCAAGAGGAAAAGAGCAATGTGACAAAATTAGATGGAGGGGCTCAAATATGTTACTGTAGGGAATGAAAAAGATAATCATCAACAATGACAACAGATAAGTAATAAAGTGGTAAGGTAATTTTTTGATGTAGATATTTGGGATGGATACTCTTACTGATCGACAAACAGTGTAAAGAAACACATTTTTTGGCGTGTAGGACGTTAGGCCACGTTTTTTAATCATAAAGTACGTTTTTTAATTTTAAAAACGTACTTTTTAAATCCCAGGCAACAAGGTAGGTTGAAGATAGGTACCTCACATCTAGCTAGTTCTTTGTAGTAAGTATATAACTAAGGATCACTTTGTAGTTAGTGATTATGCAACTAGATACGTATCATGAACCACCTAGCTAGTAGGCAACAAGCTAGTATATAGTTTTCACAATGAATAAACATAAGTACATTGAGGCAATGCTAGGATGATACGACGAAGAGAGAACTTCAAGTATTTCAAGGAGATATAATAGATGATACACATGAATTCAAGCTTATTCGCTTTCAACAGACATCTTTTTTATTTTTGTGAGACACGAGGATGGGTAGCCCAAAATGAAAATATAAACTCCTTGACCTTTGTTGTGATTGAACTGATGCGACCCTTCCAGCTATGACATGTATCCAAAGGTAATGACGAGCCTTTCTTACCACTAGCCTATTTTGGGCCACAAGAGTTCTTTTGATGCATGTTTAATGATTTTGAGGCCACAAGAACATTGAATTGAGGTGGCTCACTTGACCCTACATTCATTACCATCACCACACTAGACCATTTGACAAAAAGCTCATCGAAAGATTTTTGTTGTTTCACAATGCTTAAGCTATTCTAAACTACACACACAATTGCTTCATGGACTTGAACTTCAACTTTAAATTTTCCTTTTCATCTTGTAAATGTCTAAGAAAGGATGAGAACACAAACAATGCTTAAGCTATTTTAAACTATACACACAATTGCTTCATGGATTTGAGCTTCAAATTTTCCTTTTTATCTTGTAAATGTCTAAGGATGAGAACACAAACAATCATTTGTAGTAAAAGTATCTATCCCAAATATCTAGCATATTGCACGCTTTGTCCTCGTGCCTACCGACATCGCGTGGTATAGAACCAAGTGGTACGAGGGACCCTACACAGTCCCGCACCAATACCGTATGGGTTTTTTTAGGGCTTATGAGACACTGTTGCGTAAAAACATGTTTCTTTACACCGTTTGTCGATTGGGAGCATATTGCGTGGTTTGTCCTCTTATCATGCGGTATGTGCCTACAGATATTGCGCGGTATAGAACCATACCAAGAGGTATGAGGGACCCCGCACCGTCGCACACCAATAGCGTGCGGGTTTTTTTAGGGCTTCATGAGACACCACTGCGTGACGTGCCATACCGCGCAGTGTCTGTCATGTCGACACGTGTCATCTCACGGACCGTTTGATTGACTATGATTTGCAATCGTGGCTGTTGAGACCCCACACGATCGGGAGTTGTACTGCGTGGTATCGCTGCGAAATCATATAAAAAGATCTCGCTCTCACCACTAATGCACTTGCGCATACCTGACGCTTTCTCTCGCTTGCTTTGTCGTTTTCTCTTTGGGTGAATATTTCTTCTTGTTTAGTCTTTAGTGTCAGTCAGTCATGCCAGGTGATGACCCGCCTTGGCCGATCGCATTCGCCTTGCCTCGAGTGATGTTTGTAATAGTATAGTAAAGATCGAAGACGAGTGATGGCTCGCATTTGCCAGTCGATTTCCCCCGCTTCGATCTTCTTAGATATCATATCTATCTATGTATTATTTATATACATAGGTGTTAGTAGAGCTGGGTTTTATCTGGATGATGACCCACTTTTGTCAGTCAGTTCATCTCGATAACAAACCTCTTCAACCAAATGTGTGATTGGCAAAGCTAATCTAGATCATCTTGGTTATGTGATGCTGTTATATGTTTCTTGTTCTAGCCTCCACCAGCTAATAGATTGACACTGGATATTGGCTTTACGAAATTTGCTCTATAATAGTAGATCACGTAGTGAGTTGCTATAGTAGTGGATTCTGTCGTGAGCTACGAATTACTTGACGTAATATACCATTACCTTGGAAAGCAAAATGTATTTAGTAGTTCATTATTCTAAGGATCGGAAGTTATGTGAAAGTTATTTAGAAACATTACAATTAATGGTGTTGCATGTTGCAGCTTGCTTGTGAGTGGTTTAATTTACACTAGCATTGCAAATTTGCATGTGTATTTCGGGTGTTCTTTATTTTGAAGAAGTTTGAGCACTTACAAAATGATTGTTGCATGCAGTACTAGATCACTACACACCCCATCCTTGATGGCAACACAAGAGCAGTTGAAGACTAAGGTTCTGATGCTTGTCCGTAAGACAATAATCGAACACTTGATAGGATTGAGTGACGAAGAAGTCCGGGCCCATGTGACCTAAAAAATTTTACGCGATCAAATGCTAACCCGAGTATTTGACCTTATGTACATGAGTTGGCCCAGACGTGGCCAAATGGCATAGTTGGATGTTAAATTGATAGTTGATCAATATTTCTCTTGGGTGTTGGGAGATCCTATAGGTCAGTGGGAATTATATGCAAAGGTGAACAATGTAACCTTGCCTGTCAATGGAGACGAGAAGTTTGCACTCTAGACGTCTGAATGGAAGGCGTCGTAGATTTCTACTCATAGAAAAAAGCGGGAACATGGATTTTTTTATCGAAGCTATTAATATAATTTATTGGGAAAAGTTTATCAAGCTAATTTTTTTAGTTTAACAATATTCAATAGAACATAGTATGCCTTTATATATTTCTTCATACTTTTGAAGTAAAAGATGTAAATCCTGGTGAAACTTTATTTTTTGTAGCATCAAAGTTTCAAATCCTGATGACTGTTCAAACATTTATTTTTATTAGGGCATACAAACATTCAACACCAATATAAAAGTTTCACGTCTTAACGAAACTAAGATGAAAAAATCATCCATGGAGAAAAGGATTGTCGGAAAGGCTACAGCTAATGCCCTGGTCCATATTACCAAGGTGGCTAGTGGAGTATAAGAAAATGCTAAATTCAACCCAAGCTAAAGAGAGGGCACAGATAGAACAATGTACAACATTTGCTCCCACACAGTGCACTTTCCATTGCAAGCACTAACCTTGCACGAACCAGTGGGCAAGGGAGGAGAAGGCAAGGTATTTCGAATACAAGTTGTGGGTGTCCCGTGTCTTAGGCCAACATCATGGTATGCTGGCAAGAAGAGTAATAGAGACGATGCCCACGCTCGTCTAGCACTAAAGAATGACCTAGCAATGTTAGTGGTCCATAGAGCTATTTGTCGGGTATTGCAGTACTCACACACCCAAGAGCTTTGGGTCATCACTCCATTTTTCAATGATGGAAGTGTGCACGATATGTTGATGTGTCTCCTACAACGTTGCATCATATGTGAGATGGGTTAAGCCCACACATCCAAGAGAAGAACCTCGCTTTGACTGGAACTCTCCACTCACCAAGTTGCGAGCAAGATTATTCTACCAGCATTGATTGTTCATTGTTGCTGCTATTGCCAGTGGTTTGAGAGCATTCCAAGAACAAAGATATGCGCACACTGATCTACGAGAAAGCAACTACATGTTGGACTTCACAAGGGATGATGAATCTGTCTGAGTAGGGATTATTGATTGGGGAAAACAACACGTCACTCACTCGATTTTGGCACGGTTAATGTTAGACCTTCGCTCGCTCTCTCACTTGCCATGGCATCCTCATTGCAGCGATCAATGCAAGCTGTATACGAGTCCTAGAACTAAAACGTGAGGGGAAAGATAGCAATGAAACATTAATGGACGTGGCTAATGCTACCCTCCTACCAACAAGGAAGATGAGGCTCGTGTAGTTGCTAATGCAAGTGTCTTTCATGATCCAAACGTTTGGAAGATTAACCACATCAACACCGTGGTCTCAAACAACGACGTACTAAGCTGTGTGGGATTGCGGTGATGCCTTACATGGACGGTGGCTCATCAAAAACTATCGCCACCCAGCTATGAGGGAGAATGCATATTATATTTATTGCATGATCAAATCAAAGAAGCCTCATAGCGGAGCCGTGCCTCTACTTGGCAAAGATGTTGTATGCAAAGTTTGTGCTCAACGTGCCTGTAGACTTCACCTCCTCTCCTCGGACACACATCAAATAGTCATCATAACCAAGGACAGCTGCCGCCATCGCTATCCACGTTGTTGCATCACGACCTACTAATGTGGGAAGCCCAGCTGCTTTAACAACCTCTCCATCATTATATAGTTTGTGCCAAAACGCGTATCACTTGGCTTCAGAAGCTCCAATGAGTGATTCACAAGCTAGTGATTCCTGAATATACCAAGTAATCGCTCACGTGGTTAAGAAATTATAACACGACTTTCTGATCCTCATCCACGGCAACTTTGAGGAACTGGGTCTTAGGTGTTTTGTACGAATCCTCCAAGACAAGGTCTAGACCATGGATGATTTTTTCACGTTAGTTTTGTTAAGAAGCGAAACTTTTATATGGGTGTCGAAAGTTTGTATGCCCTAATAAAAATAAACATTTGAAACATTTGCCAGGATTTGAAATTGTCATGAGAAAAAAAATAAAATTTCACCAAGATTTACATCTTTTACTTCAAAATTCAAAATACAATATATAAAAGTATATTATGTTCTATCAATATTGTAAAACTTTAGAAAAAAAGCTCAATAAACTTTCGTCAGGATTTTATATTAATATATAAATATAGCTTCGATAAAGACATCCATGGTCTAAACAATGGCATGAGCATCGCGATGCCCAAATACGTTGATACTTGCGATTTATAATTTTTTCATCTCTTGATAATTCTTAGCATTATCAGTAATCAGTTGAATAATATTGTCAAGACCAATATCTTCAATACATCTACAAGTTATCAGGGACCTCTTCCTAACATTCTTCCATCTCTCTGATAGAATGGTGTGAGCCATTTTCTCAATGCCGTTCGTAAACCACTTGTTGCATCTCATCTTTCATCCTATTGTAGTATGCATCCAACATGATGTTATGGATGGCATCATTACTAGGCATTGTGAAACCTGGGCTAGCTTTAGAGTGACAGAGGCCATGTCTTTGTTCGAATGTGGGCTTTGCGCCATCCTCAATGGATATCTCATGTGAGCGATAGATAGCTTCAAACACATCTTGTGGTGCCTTCTCGATATGTTGTGCATTGAAGGAAGCTTCCAAGGATTGTTGTTGCACACGTGCATGGGCATTTGAAGGAGGTACATTACTACATTGTCCTCTTTCCATATGCACATTCGAGTAGCTTGCCCACTATGCAAGGGAACCTGTGCCACTACTATGCGTGGTTGTACATTGTGAAAACTTTCCATAGTCGCCGATGCTCACCCAGGGATCCAAGACCCATGATTCTCTCTTATGTGCAACTCTCATGCCATTTTGTGGTCCTATTGATCAAGTACTTTAGAGAATTTTGTCCAGGAATAAGGTGTCCTTTACATCTTACAGGATCAAATGAAGTTGAAATCTTCTTCAGAAATATTGGAAGCATGGTGGGACAAGAACGCACTTATGGTGGGACTTGATGGAAGCATGGTGGGACTTGATGGATATGCTACATAGTGCAAGTAGTATGAATAGGCTTGCACACTTTGAATGCAAAGAGGATAGTCCTCTATTTACAAGGGCACATAAGAAGCAAGAACATGTATGGAGGGAATTGAATCTCAAAGAGAACATGCTAGAACCTAATCTAGGAGACTATGTCAACTGATAATAAAATCATCAAAGCATTGAAGAAGGGGCTGAAAAGTGCTCAAGAAAGGTGTGAAAGTATGCATATGAAGCCAAAGGGTGAAAATATAAAGTGGTGGATAGAACCTTGGTCAAATAAATTTGCAAATGCATTTTCACAAGAATTTGATTCTGTAGAAGAAGACCAACAAGTAGAATTAAATTTCTATACCATCAGTGATGATGAAATCTTAGGGTGACTTTGTGGATGTAAAATATTTCTTGCAACCTTTAAAATAAAATTCATAATCTAGCATGTGTTGTGAAGATGATATTCATGTGTAGTCAATGATGAAAGCCTAAGTATGTGTATCTAGTTTATCTTCAAAAGTTGTGTTGCATACTATTTGTGCCCTTTTGTAGAATCAATTGTTTTTTGAGATGGACTATCTACTACCTCTTTTATCTAGATAATCCGAGATCATCAATGTTCTTCATTGACTATCACCCCATCAGATGCATGTCCTATAATAGGACCAACCATGGTCTTTAGCTTCTCATTCCATAATTTTAAAATAGCATCCCATTTCTTGCGGACAAAACTTGCATCAAATCAGCCGCAAGTGCAATGCAGTGTGAGAACCAAGCATGGGAGTGCATCATGCATTGGATTGGCAAGAAAAACTCTTGCACATCCACCAATGACACAATTTTGAAATGCATCAATAATCTAATCATATCCTTTTTGTCCTTCTCCCACTTTGATCATGCATGTAGTCATGCACTCATGATCGTCTAATTTATATCCATCAAAACCCACGAGCATGTCATCCTTTGGATTCCACCTACAAGCAATAATAAGCACAAGTTTGTAACCCCATAGGCAATCCTTTTGCATTTAAAAACAAGATTTAGATTATGGAAATAATGTTGATAAAAAGGATCTTAACATGGTTATCTTATCTGCTTCTTTATTACAGTTTCATCTTCCACTATGATGAAGGGAATCCTTGACATGATACCATGTTTTATTTTTCTTTTTCATAAATTTCAATGATTGCATCAAAAATATATCCATGTATACCGGATACAAATTGAGTAGCAAGTCTTTGCCCTCGCTTTGTTGTTGATAAAGAAGGTCCATTGAGGCTGGAACTCAAAAAATAGCTTCGTCCTGCACTTGACTTGATTATGTTTGTGGCAACATCTTGTAGAAAGTCCCATAAGGCAACTTTACCACCAAACTTTTCCAATCTATGGGCTTCAATTATATTGTTGCAAAATCTTTTTACGTCCTTTCGATTGAGAGACTCTATGCTAGCTTCTCTTAAAGTGCGGAGTCTTACTGAAAGATTGGCAACCTGAGACTTTGTCCACCATAGTTGCTTAGAAAGGTCTCTTACTTGCCTTTTAGCAAAAAGAGTTGCATTTCTAAGCTCACTCTTTGTAAGATAATCTAGCCTTCTTCCACAACTGGTAGCCCTATCTCCTCTCTTGTTCTCAACCTTCTCTTCTCTGTACAAAATCATTCTAAAGTCAACAAGTTTAACTATCCCCTTGCAATGGTGGCATGCAAAGCCTTTAAATGGTTGCCCATCGTGTGAAATGTGTATGCAACTTATGTGATGAAAGCATCCATCCACATGAATGTCAGTACCTCCATTATTTAATGTTGCCTTAACATGACACTCTATACACCAATACTTTCCACCACATTGATCATCTAAGAAAGGCTTTATCTGACATACTTGCTACCTACTTTGACCTCATTCTCCAAAGACCCCAACATAGCTTGTCAAAATTTATAAAAGAAGTTTCATTTTCTCTATTAAAACTTGAATCAATGGAGAAAGCACTCGTACTTGGGCTACTTGGGCTTCTAGTTTTTGTTGAAACCAAAAAGTTGCTAAGAGATCTTTGCTTTGGATCATGCTCCTTATCCTTTCAAGGACGCCCTCGCAAGCCAATGAGTGCTACCTTTGGATTTTCAGCTTTTCTCATGAGCAACTTGATATGAGAGTTTGACTTTGTGTGTTCACTGAGAACCGTGTACAAATCTGATCTTGGAGGATATAAACGCAGCCACGCATCATCATATTTGCATCACACCTTCACCAAGCTTTTGTCCTTAAAATCATGTATTGTAGCTTCAACAACCTCAAAATCCCAACCTATTAAAACGATAGGAGATCAGTAAGAGACTTAATGTAAGAAGATGGCAAATACTAACTGAGGAATAAAGGAACAAATAATACCTTCATTTGTTGACATAAAAGAATTCATCTTCTCTATCACATCTTCTATCTCTCTTTTGTCATTCTTTGTCGGTTGATGCACTACTTTGGGCATATCTTCTTTTCATAGTCCTCGAGCAACCATATACTTGAGATCATGCTTTTTACTTTCTAAGATATGAAATCTCATGAAGTTAAAGAAGCAATTGTAAGTTGTATGCTTGCCTTCTATCAATCCTTTACCATAAAGTTCATTACACTCATGACACCAAATTTGCACATGGGGCACCCTATTGAAGTCCTCAGAATGCAACTCAAACTTATCATCCCTTGACACTACGATTTCCTTTAGCTTTGATCTAACTCTATCACATTCATGTTGCCAAAGAATAGTTGGGCTCAGTAATCTACTAGAAAGCTTTGAAGACATGTGCACTTGAGCATCAAGATTTATGGTGTCAACTAGTTGAGTGCAATGTCTTTTACATGGATAAGGAGTTTCCTCTGTGCGGCATGGACTTCTCTTGATATGCACTAAGAGTTGATCATTGATTGTCCATCATTCCTCTTGCCATTTGGTTATTGTATATCATCCTCAACAAACTCAAAGGTTCCAATAGAAGCTCATCACCTTCAATTTGTTCATGAACATGAGAGAATGTGGGATGACTTGTGTCTCTTGTCACCCTAACAACACCTAATTCCTCATTATTATCATAGTCAATCACTTGAATCCTGAAAAAAGATGCCATGATAGGAGACCGATAAAATGAGAACCTTAATTATAACCTCCCCTCCACCTGTGTGTGCATAACCTACAAAATTTAGATTGTCAGTATGTGCATGACATGTGAGTTTAAATTTAATCATTATAATAAAAACTTGGGTTTGAATTTAACCATAATAAACACAAACTCTTCCCAAATCAATACACAATTCTAAAACACAAATATAAAATTTTGAATAAAATAAATATACATTCTAAGACACTTTACACTTTATTAAATTCAAATACTATAAACACATATACTAGTATTCAAAATGCAAGAAGTTGCAACATGAAGATAAAAATTTAGGAAATTTTTAAAATATATTTAAGTATTCAAAATGCATTGAAAGAGTAACATTATAGTTTATAAACATAATTGTCCAAGAGTAGCTTTATAATCAAATCAAATTAATAAAACTGAGGCATCATCTCAACTGCAGGCCGCAAACAGGCATGGGGTTGAGTGTTAATTTTATTTTATTTTTGGGCAAAAAAAAAGTAGTATATTTATTGATTTATATCATGACATACATCCATCTAACAAAGGATAGAGCCAGAGATGTCTGTTGTAACCTTACATCCTAAAAATATTCAAAAGTGCAACATCCTATAGCGAACATCTTGAAGATGAAATGAAAAGCTGGATGTATCATCGTGAGCATCTGATGCAGCAGCAATGAAGGTGTCTAAAGAGGTACCCTGAGCAGCAGTAGTGTCAGAGGAATGACGATGAACAACAGCAAGGCCCTTTATAGGGTCAAAAGACATAGATGACAACTGGGCAGTAGACGTAGGAGTGTCCTGTGCAGAAGAGCAAGAGCCATGAATCTGCTTTTTGTCACTTGGAGAGGCAGCTTGGGTCTGTTTAGAAGGGGAATTGATGGAGAGGCTTCCAAAGTTAGAAGTAACCTGAGTAGAACCAGCAACAACAAAGGTAGAACCAATAGCATCAAGAGTAGGAGGGACTTTGCTTGTAGAAGTTTGAGGTGTTGAGCCTAGGGAGGAAGGAAGGAGTTCACCAGTTGAAGCAGATCTTCTTTGAAGAAAGGGAGGAATCTTTGCATGCTCAACCGAAATAAAACAGGAAAGTTTGTGCCTGGAAATATCTGCACTTAATCTTTGGTGCTCTAGATTGTAAGCACTAATGATGAAGTCAATTCTCCTTTTTTCCTGTTCCACCATGCAGCAAACATAGCATCAGTAGCAAAATCTTTATCATTTAATTGGAAAGTATTTCTAGGTATCCATATGAACCATAGTGCATGTGCCCTGATGAATAAACCAAGGCTCATACCTTATCTTGCAAGCATCTCCTAATAGAATGGCTTTCCAATTAACTGGTTCACCACATTCCATCTAGATATATTTCCAAACTCTCTTGGCATGAGGATAAGCAACAAACAAGTGAAATATATCTTCAACAAGGTTAATGCATCTCATACATTTGACATCCCCTTTGCCAATACTAAGACCCCTTGAGTTAGACCAAACAGATTTATGAAGTATTAGCCATGCCAGACAAGACATTTTTTCAGGTACATTCTTAATTCAAATTCTACGGAATATGTAGTACCATTTGGTTCTATCATCATTTAGCTTCCATCTGGTGTTGAGAGTTCTGAATAGATCCTCCATCTCAGCAGTAGGAGTTGGGATAGGTAATAAAGAAGAGCAACCCACCCAGCTGAACTCCTTGTGAATGCAAAGTACTGAACCTCCCTTCCAAGACACCTCACCTTGCCAGAGCTCCAATCTTGTCATAATCAATCCTTGTTGTTGGCTAGATAGGGAAAATTCTCTTTTGATTTCAAGCCAGGTTTTCCATCTGAAATGTTCTCTACTCCATAGCTGGCCCCAAGTTTGGAGTCCTTTCTTGACTCTTTCTTGAATAGTTTAGCTACAACTGTGAATTGTTCATCTGTCAAAGTAGCAGATTTGAAGATGGTAGACACCTAGATAGAGTCAAGCAACATGAAGTTACCTTTGCCAATGAAGAGGATGTAAGCTTTTATCTCCTCAAAAGCTCCCCAAATGGATTTCCACAAGGGACTCCCCTTGCGTTTATAGGGTTCAGGGTTAAAGAGGGCAGACACAAAGGGATACTTTTTCCAATTGGGTGCTCTGTAAGGTCTGATGTAATTCATGTTTCTCAAGAGAAGTTGTGCCCAATCTTCCTCAGGATGTAGAGCAGCCTTGATGATCCCCGTGGCAGACATTTTTTTGTAGCAGAGGAGATGTCAATCACCCCCATCCCCCCCTCTTCTTTGGGTTTAATGCAATAGTCCCATCTAACCTTAGAAATCTTATTGGACACCCCCCATAAGAAAGATCTGCATAATCTAATAAATCTGTCCAAGAGTCTTGGAAGGAGACCAGAAGGATAGAAAATGATAATAGGATAAAGACAGTGATTAAGAACCATTTTTCTTCCTGCCAGATTTGCTTGGAAGCTTCTCCATTTATCTAGTTTCTTCTGAAATCTGTCTAGCACCCAGTCACACCTCTGCTTCATTGTGACATCAAATCCCATTGGTATCCCCAAGAGTCTGAATACTATACCTTTTTTAAGCTTCTTGCATCCCAGCTATTGTAAAATCCCTTGGTCTTCCCCACTAAGTGTCGCATACCCTGTCTTAGAGTGGTTAATAGATGAACCTGAGGCTGATAGAACATCTCTAGGTAGCCCATTACACAAATGATATATTGATCAGTGTTTCTGGGATTCAAGGTAGTATCATCAGCAAACTGTTGGCCTAGCAGTTGTTTACCATTATTGAGTTTAATCCCTTTAAGAGCTCCCTCTTGTATTTAACTTCTCAGGAGCCATCGTAGAAAGTCTGCAGCAATTGCAAATAAAAGAGAAGCTAGAGGACAACCCTGTTTGATTGATCTTTTGAGAAAAAAGGGGTTACTCATAATGCCATTAACACTGACCCTAGCAATAGCATTAGTGAGTAACAGTTTAACATTAAAAACAAATGAGGGGCCCATACCCATATCCTGCAGAGATTGTATGATAAACTCCCATTCCAATCTGTCATAAGCTTTATCAAAATCCACCTTAAGGAAGCATATATCTAGTTTGGTCTCTTTAGCATACTCACACCCTTCTTAAATGTTTATGATAGCTTCCAAAAGGTGACAGTCCTTGATGAATCCTTTTTGCTCTGGTAGTATCCAATATTTCATTTTGTTTTGATTCCTTAAAGCTAAAACGTTGGCAAAAATCTTGTAACTCAATTTTTCAATTCGTCCTTAGGGCCTTCCTTAGGAATTAGCTTTATAATACCTCCATTTATGTGAAGAGGAAGACAACCTTCCTTGACACTTTCCTACCATAGGAGGAGAAGGTAAGGCCCAATTAAATCCCAAAAGGATTTGTAAAATTCAATGGGAAGACCATCAGCCCCTGGAGTCTTCCCATCAGCCATGACATTTACAGCTTCTTTTAGCTCTTCAAGACTGAAGGGTCTTTCTAAATAAGGGAGGTCAAAGGATTTGATAGCTTTATCCCTTAATATTTGGCAGAGTTGTCTTGCTCTCTGGGTATCCTTCATTAGGAGGGGAGGTATTAGAAAGTAAATCCTTAAAGTGATTCTGGATGTACTTAATCCTCAGGATTGATTAGATGAGAGCCATTTGGTCCTTTAAGCAGAGGAATCTCCTCTTGACACCTTTTCCTTCTAATGATTCTAAAGGTTTCCTTAGTAGGTCTGTCAATCTTTCTTGCCCACCAATCTTTGTAGTACACTTTGGACTCATTAAGTCTAATTTGTTCCTATTTTTTGAGTTCTCTTTTGGCCTTCTTTGAGCCCTTATTTCTGGATGATGTTAAAATAATCTGAGATTCCTTGACTGCTAATTCCCAAGCTTGAGATGTTGATGTGTTCTGAGAGAAAGCCCTATGCCAAACAACCTTAATAAATTTCTGTACACTCTTAAGTTGAAAGACTTTAGGGTCAGCTTTGGACTAATTACAACTCAGTGAGACAGGCTTGTGGTCAGACAAGCTGAGAGAGGAATATGTTAAAACTCTTAGAGAAAGTTGTCTGTTCAAGAGCTTCTGGGACATATAAAATCTATCAAGTCTAGCCTCCCTTCTACAATCCATATAATGAGACAAAATACCTATAGTTGTACCTCCTTAACCATCCTCATGAGTGGTGGAAAACCAAGTCCTTCTTCTATCTATGACTTGAAGCCTGTTTTTAAGAGTAGAACTACTTGCCTTGACCTCTTGCAATGCTAAAAAAAGAGGTGAGAGTGAATTAGCTTTTAAAATAGTGTAACCTCTAATTCAAGAATTGTAACCTCAAAAAGAGAACTCTAGGGGAATCTTTGAAATATTCCCTCTTTTTCATGTGAATTTTACATTTATTTGAAAAAGATGGCCTTTTTGTGCGATGGTTTTTGAAAAAATACATAAAAACATGCTTTTATGAGATTTTGCTAACAAAGTTTGTTTGGAAAACGGGCACAAACACCTACACTTGGAATACCAAAATTGCAAAAAATACATTAATTTTTTTAAACCAATACAATAAGGGCCTATGCATCCAATGCACATAAAAGGACCATGGCATAACACATTTCAAAATCCTAAAAAGGTACAAATCACATTGTTACACAAACATACATGACACTGATCCTACAAAGAATAGTACTCATCCTCTGATCCTACACCTTCAAATGCATACAGCCTAAGCTTTGTGTGGTAGAAGTTGAAGATCCTTCCTCCTCTAGGTTGTCCACTAGAACATTCTCTGAGTCAAACCTGGGCAAGTTTAGCTACCACCCTCTTTTTTGCATGGTGTATCTTGGCTTCCATTGTTCACTGCATTCAATTAATGTCTTTGGAATCTTTTGGGATATTATGTATTGTGTCTCGTTTGGAAAATGCCCGGCTTGTGTTAATTGAAATGCATATACCAAAATTTCTACCTCAAAATATCTACCTCATCCAATTGTAGAGTATTAATTCTTGGACAATTCTTTGTTGCCCTCTTCCCTTTTTGGCCACGCTTCCTTGTTACCACCATCTATGGGTTATATCGACTCGTGAAAGCATCCATGGACTTGGTGAAAAACCAATGCACCTCTATTGACTCAGTGTTTGAACCTTCCTTTTTTACTTTCACAACTTTAGCAATCCAAAAAGGAAATCCACTAGGATCATCTCTTGCTAACACAGCAACCATCATACCCACCACTGCCAAGTCCTCGATGCTACCACTCCACATTTCTTGAACCCTTTCCCTGGCTTTTTTGGACTTTCTTGCTCCAAGGTACATTTGTCTCTCCTCCTCAAGATAGTTCTTCTTTGAAGGTGCATGTAAATGTGCACTTGAAGAAGCATTCATATGTGCATTTACAAAATCTTGTTCAATGCATTGTGGCCAACTATATCTGACACATCTTGGGGGTCATTTAGTAGGTGATTGTTGATAAGTATTTGGGATGCAAAGAATGGATTCCACCATGTCCACACCACATCTTCAAAATATGTTGCAGCATGCTGGATTGTTTCTCTAATCTCATTGACTAAAGTTATAGGCTTTACATCTCTCCCCTCCTTCATGGCTTGCAACAACCTCACTGATTGTAAAGGTTGTAAGGGTGCCACGTACAATTCAAGCTCTGGAACACACTTCAAGAACTTCAATCCTTTGATTGGAACCCAAGTTGGTGATGTAGAATAGAACTTCCCCCACAACAACATCGTGCCTTCTTGATCTTTCTTCATTCAAAATTGGTGTTGAAAGCTTAACTCGTTGGGCTTCTCAATACATCGATCAATTCGCTCATTGTCACCAAACACAGCATTTGAAATCTGTTGTTTTCTCCATGTTTGCAATTATCGATTTTGGCACATATGCACACACACCAAAGCGACAAAGATTTGGTATCTTCATGTTGTTGAATTCATTCTTCTAAATCCTACAACAATGCTGGTATGTCACATACTTGTCACCTACAGTAACCATGGCATCCATGTACATGGAATGGATCTCACGCTTGGAGAAATTATTCGGTAAGTGCAACTAGTCACTATTTGGAAGAGTCTTAGCATGTTTTTGCACAAAGTCTTGCAACCATGAGCATACCATATTGCCATGTGGTCCAAGCACTCTCATTTGTCCTGTTGTACAAGTGCGGGAGTCTTTATAGAGGCAGGCCAGTAATCTTTTTAGGCTTTCAGTGCCGAGACAATGTGCAAGTCTATATGCTTTGTGACAAACAATCCTTGAACCAAATGAGTACTCAAACACAATTTTGTTCATATTGTTTTCCCTAGGTCTTACAAACCATGCTAAATAAAAATTTTGATCATCTTTATTCATTTCAACATCATTTTGCTGTAACACCCTTAATTTTGCAACCCCAAAAGTGACCAATCACATTCTACTACAATAAAGAGTATTGTAGGTCTCTTTCAAATGTGCAGTGTCTAGCATTATACGAGCTCTCCCTCTTGTGCAGCTAGACTTTTTGAGGTCCACATTCATTGGTCTCCTTAATAGATGAGATTGAATTCTACTTCCCCTTTTGTGATAGCTGAGATGGTTGTTGAGATCCATCTAGATTATATGTCCCTTGTAAGAAATAATTTCTAGCTCCAAAAACAAAACAAAGAGAGCCATTGAATGAACTTAGACATGGACCACATACTTGATAACACTTGTTGACCTCTAGTGCTTTCTTCGACATCTATTATTTCATTCTCTTCAATGGGAATATCAGGTCCATGGATTTGAGTACCTGAGCTTCTATGTCCACCACCATGCTTAGGTGAAGGAGTAAGGTGGCAAAAGAGGTTCCACCACTAGTACAAGATGTAGAACTTTGGAAAGCTTCAAAGGGGATGCCCAAAAGTGCCATGCAACAATGAAAGGTGGAAATTATATGCCTGACCATGAAAGTCAAGGTTAGGCTTAGGGTTTTGAGCATAGAGAAATTTCTAAAAATATAAAATTTTTTCTATAAACATGAGATTCCCACATTTGTTTCTCATTATTTCCAAATACGCCCAAGAGTTCAAAGAATCACTAGGTATGTGCAATTTTCTTATGGTTAAGCGTTTTTTATTTTTAATTCGGTCATGATTCAAATTTTACAGTGTGCTTCACTATAATTTACTGTATTTTGAAAATGGGGGTGGTGTGCTTGAATATGATTTAAAGTACTTTAAGTTTGATTTTTTTAAAACACATTTCTTTGATTGCTAGTCTATCCTATTTACTAAAAAAAGCAAACAACATTTCTAAAAATAAATTACTCTATATTCTACCCCAATCCCTTCTTGTTAGTTCCTCTAACCTCTCCATCTCTCCCTCTACGAGTCTACCCCTCTTAGCTCTCCATCTTTGCCAGGTAAGCTCTCCATCTCCTCAAGCATTTGTTTATTTTTTTTTGGACTGAAGGGAGATTCTTCTTCCCTACCATCTTCTTCTTCTTCTTCCCTGCCGTCTTCTTCTTCCCTGAGCTCCCCTGCTGATTCGCCCATCGATTCTCCTCCCCAAACTCTTTTTTCCCGCGCTCCCCAAATTTTCCACGCCTCGCCTTCCACCATCGATGATATCATCCACGGGCGCATCGCCCAGTCGATGATATCATCGACGGGCATTAGTCGAGGGGGAGAGAGAGAGAGAGAGAGAGAGAGAGAGAGAGAGAGAGAGAGAGAGAGAGAGAGAGAGAGAGAGAGAGAGAGAGTTAGGGAGAGAGGGAGAGAGAGAGTTAGGGAGAGACGCAGAGAAGGAGAGAGAGTTAGGGAGAGGGGAGAGAGAGAGAAATAGGGAGAAAGAGAGGAGAGAGAGAGAGAGAGAGAGAGAGAGAGAGAGAGAGAGAGAGAGAGAGAGAAATAGTGAGAGGGGAGAGAGAGAGAGAGAGAGAGAGAGAGAGAGAGAGAGAGAGAGAGAGAGAGAGAGAAATAGGGAGAAAGAGAGAGAGAGGGGGGGAGAGAGAGAGAGAGAGAGAGAGAGAGAGAGAGAGAGAGAGAGAGCAAGAGGGGAGAGAGAGAGAGAGAGAGAGAGAGAGAGAGAGAGAGAGAGATAATTAGGGAGAGGGAGAGAGGGATAGTTGGAGAGAGCGAGAGGATTTTTTGGTAAATTTTTTTTATTTTTTGGTCGATTTGTATTGAAAAGCAGAATTTCTCAATTATGGATTTTTTTAAAGCGTTTTTTAATTAAATTTGAGAGAGAGATAGAGGCGTTTTGGCCATAATTTTGTAGTTTTTGCATTGAAGTGTTGTTACTTTTCCCCAAATCATGCCACCAGTAATAAGCATGTCTACATCTTTTTCCATGAAGAATGTAGATGTTAGAAGCTCAAAGTCTTTTGAGAAACCATCAAGCTTGTTGTAGTAGCTTTTGTTTTTTTCAACTTGAGATGTTCTCTCCATGATATCATAATATTTTGACATTGTTTATGTCTTTTGTAGGTATCATGTCGAACAAACAAACTTTCAGAGAAATCCATGTCTTTGGAAAGCCCACATCGGAGGATTCTTCCACTAGTATCCAAAAGATAAGGGTGGAAGAGAAAGGCACCAAGGAACTAAAGAAAAGTGCCAAGGATCCAAGTCTTGAGGTGCAACAGCTTTAACAGATTTATGATGTTCCTGCTTCGTTTGATGAAGGCTCGTTGCAAATTCAAAAATTATGGGACATAGCAGAAGTACACAATAACATTGATTAAGTTTGGAATTTGATAAATGTAATTTTTCCAAAGTGGGAGAATTTTGAAATCAAAGGGCAGAAAAAACTCATACCTAAAGGAGTCAAGAAAGAAACCCAGACCTTGAAGGCATTACCTAAAGAATTTCGAGCCACAACATGGAAGAGCATGCAGGGAATTAAAGATGAGATTCTAATTAAGTCTGTGCTTGGTAGAGTGGTGTCTGGGGATCTCTCTTTGGATGAAATGGGCAATGAATTTGATGAGTAAGTAAACTTCTCTCCTTTGCATCATGTATCTCCTTGATTTTACATTAATCTCTTTACAAATAATGTTTCAATAGACTTTGTTTCAACTGTAAAAGTGAGAAGAATTCTACATGTGTTTTCAATGCAGGCATAAAATATACATGAGCATGCAGGAAGCAATGATCCGGCAATTGAACATGCCGGATTGGGATGTTGTTCGGGAGGAGTATCTAGAGAGCAGTAGGATGGAGAGCTTGGCTCCATATTTCAATGTATTCAAAAGCATGGTATGCCAAATTTGGTATACATATTTTAATAAAATTTTTCTTTCGAATTGTAGATTTGAATGTTTAAAATATTTAATTGTTATTTTGACAACAACCTTCAAAAAAGAGGCAAGAAGGGATCTGAAAGTAGTACGATGCCTGCAAGCGTTAAGCAATTGAATGACTAGGCTACAAAAGAAAAAGAGCATCGAACTCGACAATAATCTATCACTCTTAGTGATGACATATTAGAGTTTGATAGGGGGAAAACCATCCACCAAACTTTTATCATGTGCTCAACGGAGATTGCAATGAATTGTCAAAGATAGTTTCAAAGAATGAGTACACGTTGGTCATTGCAAACATACCATATGGATTTAATGTTCCCGGATCCACCTTTGATGAGGTCCCTTACAAAGCAAAGGAACTAATGGCAAAACTACAATTAGGCCCATTAAACAAATTTCTAAAACATTGCAATCTAGAAATAAGATTTCTCTTTATGCCATGTTATGAATTCTAGTCATCTTTATGTTCTATAAGTTGTACCATGAGCCGCTCTTGGAAAGATATTAGTCACCAAAAAATGCAGCCTTAATGTCATACCACACTCTTATACACTCCACCTATGTCAAGAAGATGTAGAATTCTTCACAATTGTTTAGACCAAAAGTAATGGAAAATAAGTTGCCAAGAAGAATGCAACTCATAATAGATTGCAACAAAGAAAACAATGGAGTAGCCACATCTTCTGGTCTTCTACATCCCTTCATCATAAAATCAGCATCTAATACATGACAATAATATAAATTATATATGCACCTAGCTTATCACATATGCACATAGCTGATCGTTTCATCGCTGCATGTATGACTTTAACATAACTACATTTAGGACCTATGCTCCAACACCATGCTAACACCTATGAACAACCACATCCATGACAACTCGGGGATATTTTAGCATTGTCCTTCTAATAACTAATCCACCACTAGATGACGTAAACAACAAGATGCCATTTCTAGGCATTTTTAAGCATTGTGTAGCACAAGTGTAGCATATGCCGCAAACAACACGATGCAATTTCTAGGCATTGTGTAGCATATATAATACTTTGAGAAAAGATATGGTCTAAAGAAGCTAGAAAGGGTCTTCTTTAATTTTTTAAGATACCATACATAAGAGCCTTCTTTAGCTCTCAATGTAGCAAACACAAGGGCTTATGTTCTCCTAGCCTAGAAATAGTTTTATTCTTTCATTTACTTTGAATTGATCATGTTTACCATATTCTACTTCAAACTGTCACTGGTAGTGATGCTCATGGTACTTGCTAATCTACAAATCTAGGCAGAAGTGCATGAAAAACTCTCAAGAATAATGGGATTCTCACTCAATGACAATTTTTCCTTTTGCTTTGATCCCATGTTGCTATATGGATACTATATTTTCCCAAGTGGGAGAATCCTTTTGAATGGGGCTATTTAAAACCAAATACCTTACTTCTTTACTCTCACAAGTTTTACCTGATGGATTTAATTATAGGAGTGGCTCTCCACTATCTATCCTTTTTTAAATAATAGATCAAATTTCTGGGAGCCTAAAGGATCTTTACAAAGCAGTGCTAAATAGACTGAGTAGAACTAAATAAAATCAAGGATAAGACGCATCAACTTCAAAAATACTCCTCCACCATTGATTCAATGCAATCCCTCTGTGGGTAGAAAGAAAAAAAAAAGAGAGTGACGAGATTTAAAAACTTCAAAAATTAAATTAAAATGGTGTTCATCAAGATTAGAGATCAATGTATGCAAGAAAGCATAGCATCCTAATCTTATCCTAATGAAAAGGCAAAAAAATAGCAATAAAGAGAAAATCATAGCATCATAATAAAGGCCAAAAAGAGCAATAAAGAGAGAAAAGGTTTTAAGAATTCTCTAGAATTCAAGAAAGCATAGCATCCTAATCTCATCCTAATGCAAAGGCCAAAAAGAGCAATAAAGAGAGAAAAGGTTTTTAGAATTCTCTAGAATTCAAGAGAGGAGAGAAAGAAGAGTAGGAGGAAACATAGAAATAAGAGAGGAAAGAGAGAGAGAAAAGAGAGGAGAGAAAGAGAGAGAGAAAGCGAAAGGGAAGAAAATAGAGTAGAGAAAGAAAATAAGAGAGGAGAGAAAGAGAGGAGGGAAGAGGAGAGAAAGAAGAGTAGGAGAGAGAGAGAGAGGGAAAAGAGAGGAAAAGAGAGGAGAGAGAGAGAGAGAGAGAGAGGAAAAGAGAGGAGAGAAAGAAAATAAGAGAGGAGAGAGAGGGAAAAGAGAGAGACGAAGAGGAAAGAGAGGAAAAGAGAGGAGGGAAAGAGGAGAGAGAGAAGAAGAGGGCAATAAGAGAGGGAAAAGAGAGAGCGAGAAAGAGAGAAAAAAAGAGAGAAAGAGAGGAAAAGAGAGGAGAGAAAGAAAATAAGAGAGTAGAGAAAAGAGAGAAATAAGAGGAGGGAAAGAGGAGAGAAAAAGAGGGAAAAAAGAGGAGGGAGGAAGTGGAAAGAAAGAGAAAAACAGAGAAGAGAATAAAACTAGGAAGAGAGGAGAGAGAAAAAAAGAGAGGAAAAGAGATGAGGGGAAGAGGAGTGAAAGAGGGAAAAGAGAGAGCAAGAAAGAGAGGAAAAGAGAGGAGAGAAAGAGAGAGAAAAAAGAGAGGAGAGTAGGAATTAGAAGAGAAAGAGAGGAGAGAATAAGAATAGGAAGAGAGGAGAGAAAGAATGACAGAACGAGAGAAAGAGAGGAAAGAAGGGAATAAGGGAAGGAGATTAAGAAGAAAGGAGAAAGAAAGAAAAAGATGGAGGAAAGAAGGAGCAAATATGAAGAGAAGACAATAAGAAGAGGAGAGAAAGAGAGAATGAAAGAGAGGAGAAGAGTGGAGAGCTCCTATGCCCATCACTGTAGCTAGCGCTTAATGCGCTAGCTTCAGGCCAATGTATGCACAAAAAGAAAAACGAGAGAGAGAGAGAGAGAGAGAGAGAGAGAGAGAGAGAGAGAGAGAGAGAGCACATTCTTATGTGGAAAGTATGTGTCTTAGGTGGCGTGACACTGGATGATCCCACTCAAAGTTTCATGTCTCATGTTTGTTGCCCTATAAAAGACAGGAAACATACCATTTTAAGAAAACTAGTTCGTGAAAGGAGAAGTTTGGAGAAGCAATATACCAAAGGAATGGAGAGAGAAGACAAAGTCTTAGAGAAGCCTACAAACAAGGACAAAGCACAAAACCAAAAGGTAGAGCTTTCCTACTCCTTTCTTTCATGAGTTTTTTTCATGTATTGTTTTTCCTTGAGAGAAAGAAAAGGAAAGGAGAAGAGAAACTTAAGAGAAAGGAAGGGAAACTAGAGGAAAGGTAACTAGAGGAGAGGGAGAAAGAAAGACAAAGAAACCAAAAAAACTTGAAATAGAAGTAGATGAGAAAATTTCTTACCTTGAGGTGGAGAGGGAGCTCTTGCAAGTCTTGTAGGTGGAGAGGGAGAATGTTGGAGAGGATGGAGAGGAGGGAGGGGGAGAGGGAGGGGGAGGGAGGAGGGAGGAGTGAGGAGTGAGGATGCAAGGATTGAGGGCGATCGTGAGCTGAGAGCGAGGAAGGAGAATCTAAGAAACAAAAATGGGAATGGCATTGCAGCGGGAAGGGGAGGTGCGGGTTTTGTTCCCAATGCCATCGGTACTATCGTCAGTATCAACATTGGTATAGATAGCAGAGGCATTGGTATGAGAGTCGGTATAAATGTCGGTATATACCAACACTCATACCGATGAAACAAGGGTTTGAGGGTTTTGGGGGTTTATGGTTTTGGGGTTTTGGGGGGGCTTGGGAGATTTTGGGGGGTTTGAGGGGAATTAGGGGGGATTTAAGGGGGGTTTAGACCCTAGAGTGTTTGAGGTTTAAGGGGATTTAGGGTTTGGGGGTTTTGGAGGGGTTTAAGAAATTCGGACAGGCTTAAGGGGTTTAGGGGGGTTTAAGGAGGTTTGAGGGAATTTAGGGGGGTTGGGGGGTGTTGGGTGTTTAAGGGTATTTGAGAGGATTTAGGAGGGATTTAAGGGGGATTTAGGGAAATTTAGGGGGTGTTCAGGGTTTAAGGGGGTTTGGGGTTTAGGGCTTAGGGTTGAGGGGTTTGGGGGGGTTTAGGGAATTTGGATGGGTTTAAGGGATTTAAGGGGTGTTCGTGGGTAGGATGCCCCACGTGTGGCCCCAAGAGTGTGTGCATAGTACCCAAGAGCATGGTTCTACAACTTAAGAGGGTGGTTCAGAAACCCAAGAGTGTCCTTCTAGAATTGTTCTCCCAAAGGCACCATGGATCCTTTCCAAGGTAGAGGAGGCAAGAGTGAAGGTGGACATTGCATCTTTTTGGACACCCATAGGACACATGTGTTGCCTTAGGGGAGCATTTACAAATGACAATAAGCTGAGTGGTGGCCTCAAGTCTGGTGATTGGCACAAGGTCCTATAGGTATTCTATATGTTAGCTTGAATGCTTATAGTAAAACTAAGATTGTCATTCCTTCGTATAACTTATATGATTGTGATACATTGTTATAACTCCTTTGTTACTTGGGTATTTTATCCTCCCAATTACAATGAGAGGATGCCTGTCAAAAGGTGTTAGAAAATCTATCTACAAGATCAAAGGCAATGTCAAGTATGCTTACTATCATATCACCTTCATTATATTTCATACAATTTTCAATGATCGATAGAAAATATTGAATCTTATGGGTGCATGTGGAATAGGTGGATCTCACAAAATATATCTTTGTATCAAGCATCATGAAGGCTAAAGTGGACTCCATTGAATCTGTATGCTTGCTTGAGAAGCACTTTCCCTCAAGCATTATGACAACTCAGATGCACTTGCTTGTACACGTAGTTGATGAGGTTGCCATTGCAAAAATTGTTCATAGTTATTGGATGTTTTTCCTTGAATGGTTTATGAAAACTTTGAAGGGATTTGTAAGGCAATGAGCTATACCCTAAGCAAGCATGGTGGAGGGATGGCTTGTGGAGGGCTTGTGGAAGAGTCATTAGTATGCATCATAGAGTTTCTTGCATCCATGGATCCCAATATGCCACATGCTTGGAACATCAAGGACGATGATCGTGTCGTTGCAGAGGTTCCCCAAGGTTAAGGGGTTGAAAGAAAGATGAGCAAAGAGCAAAGAGAGAAATTCAAAAAGCTTTGTGTCCTCAATAGTCCCGAGATGCAAAGATGGGTGGAGAGATATGAAGAGGCCAAAGAAAAAAGAATAAATGAGAGGATGAGATTTAGAGTCATGCACATGCGAAGGGTGCCATATCCACCGGACCTTGCTCTTCTCCCTTGATACATGTCACATGATTGGCTACAAGAAACTCTTCATGAATCCAAAGATGATGGAGAGGACATAACTGCAGGAGCTTGCAGTCGGCTGCCACATGTAAGTTTCTTACCTTTCTACTTAATTTGGGTATTTATGATCAATATCATACAAGATGCATCCTCATTGTTTTAATCATGTTCTTTTGTAGTATAAAAAGTATAGTGCATTATGGTCACATGGACAGCATTTTCATGTGGAACGCATCGACTCAAGAAGAGTCACCTATGATTGTGAAGTCATGGCTAGCTTTGTACAAGACAACCGAGCAAGTGCTTCTGATACCAATCTTCTGTGAAGATAGTGGGAGAGAAGGAAGGAGTCTCTCATATACACAATGGGGGAATACACACAAATGTGGAGGCTGAAAACAATTTTCCTCTTCTTAGTTGTGTAAGCCAAAAAGAACTCTAGTACAAAGAAATAGAAGAACCCTATATGTGGGTCTCAAACCAAACTCAGCTAACTAAGGTGTCATACTAACTGACCCACGAACTAGAGTACATAAGGATAGCTGTCATCCGGCTATTATTCATGGGCGGTGTACCAACCACATCTGCAACTAACAAGTTGGTGACATAAATGCACAACGGTCACCCTAGCATATCATGAGTGGAGCTCGATATCTCAACACTCCCCCTCGAGCTCAATCCCAATTCCTGCACACCAAGTAGGTCTTTGAACTTGCGTAGCTTCTCTGCGCCTAGTGCCTTTGTGAATATGTCAGCTACCTGATCCTCTGTGCTCACATAAACTAGATCAATAAGACCTAGTAAAACCTTCTTCCACACATAGTGATAATGCACCTCAATGTGCTTTGTTCTAGCATGATAGACTAGGTTATTTACCAGTGTATACTGCTCATGTTATCATAATAAATGTCAACTAACCCATCTCTAGACTAATGCATATCATAAAGTAGCTTATGCAACCAAGCTACCTCACATGCAGCCATTGCTGCACTCCTGTACTCAGCCTCTATGCTCGACAAAGCAACTGTAGGCTGTTTCTTGCTGCTCCAAGTGATTGCAGTACTCCCAAAAGAGAACACATATCCACTGGTAGATCGTCTATCAGAAATACTACCAGCCCAATCAGCATCAGTGTATCCATGCAACTGTATCTGAACCCCAGCCTCATAAAATAGTCCATACTACAATGTGGACTTCACATACCTGGGTATGCATCTAGCCGCATCCAAATGCGGTTTCCTTGGAGCCTGCATAAACTGACTTACCAATCCAATAGCATAGCTCAACAAATCTAGCCTGGTAATAGTCATATAAATCAAACTTCCTACTATGCACCTATACATAGTAGGGTCTTCCAGAAGCTCACCTGCATCTGGGCTCAACTTCACATTCTGCTCCAAAGGAACTGAAATAGGCTTATAGCCTGTCATCCCATATTTGGACAGCATGTCCAATCCATACTGCCTCTGCAAGAGCCGTATCCCACTTGGTGATCTAATCACCTCAATGCCCAAGAAATGACGCAGCTCTCCCAAATCCTTCATCTCAAACTTCTACTTCAATAGCATTTTCACATGAAGGATATCTTCATCACTATCACCACCTGTGATGATCAAATCATCAACATAAATGACAAGTATCATAATACCTTTCTCTGTTTTTCTCACATAAAATGAGAAATCTGCCTTGGAAATCTAAAAGCCAATAGTGACAAGATACTGTCCTATCTTATCAGACCATGCTCTAGGTGCTTGCTTCAAGCCATACAAGGCTTTCTTCAACCTACAAACAAACTCAGGATGAACAGCATAAACATAACCTGGTGGCTGCTCCATAAAGACCTCTTCTTGTAAATCACCATGCAAGAAGGCATTCTTTACATCCATCTAATGTAAAGACCATCCCTTTGATGCAGCCATAGCAATGACTACTCTTACAGTTGCATCCTTGCAACTGAACTGAATGTTTCTTCATAATCAATGCCATATGTTTGTGCATACCCCTTGACAACTAATCTTGCCTTGTATCTGTTCATAGAACCATCTGCATTGTGCTTCACCTTATAAACCCACTTATAACCAATTGCAATCTTGTCTTTAGGCAAAGGCACCAATTCCCATGTAGTATTTGCTTCCAAGGCATCCATTTCTTCATCCATGGCTTTCTCCCATTTTTCTTTTCCCATGGCTTGCTCAAAAGAAGTGGGTTCTAGTTCCTGTATCACTTTGACCATATAGTCATAGTGAATGGCTGTAAATCCATCATATTTCAGCCTATCCACAGGATACCTAGCTCTGGTAGACCTGTGCAGAATAGGCTCACTTCTAGGTGCTCTCAAAACATCCCTAGTCTTCCTTACTCTAGGTGTAACAATAGAAGGAATACCCAACTCATCATCAATGCTATGTTCTGAGCCACTGGATTCACCATCCACATAAGAGTGATGTGCATTCACATCAAACATGGGCTGATCTACCTTCTCTTTTCCTTTTCATGTGAACTTACGAGTAGGAGGGTTATAGCATCTATACCCTTTCTGCTGCAGAGAATAACCAATAAAGATGCACTTCTCAGCTTTTGGATCCAACTTGGACCTCAACTCATCTGGCACATGAAGATAGGCAATGCAACCAAAATTTTTCAAATGAGAAATATCTGGTTTCCTACTAGAATACATCTCCTCTGGCATCATGCCATGTATTGCTGCAGTGGGAGTCCTGTTCATTATGTAAACTATTGTAGCAACTGCTGCAGCCCAATAATAATCTGGTAAGTCTTTTTCATTTAGCATGGCCTGAGATATCTCTCCAATATGCCTGTTTTTCCTTTCTGCAAGTCCATTTTGTTGTTGGGTATGACTGCATGAATATTGCTGCTTTATGCCATGCTCCTGTAGGAACCTTGCAAACTCATTTGAGAGGTACTCTCCCCCTCCATCTGACCTTAGGCATTTTATTTGCAGGCCTGTTTCTTTTTACACCAAAGCTTTAAAAGCTTTGAAATGCCCAAACACTTTACTTTTCTTTTTCATAAAATACACCCAAAATTTTCTGCTATAGTCATCAATAAAAGTGACAAAATAATGGCAGCCTCCAATAGATGCAGCTTTAGTAGTCCACACATCAGAGTGGATTAATTCCAATGGCTTCTTACTCTCTTGAACATGTCTAGGAAATGGTTTCCTTGCCTGTTTTCCAAATTGACAAGCTTCACATACCTTATGCATTTTTGCAACCTTGAATTTAGGCAATCCTGCAACAATATTTTGGGCTTGCATTAACTTAAGTCGCTGTACATTAACATGACGAATGGGTTTCTGCCAAATATCAATATATGCAACTACACCGGTCCCATGTGCAAACGTTGCTGCACTCAATTCAAGCATGTCCGCATCCAATGTAAACATCTTGCCCTTCTTCTTTCCTTTTGCTATCAAGCGACCATTATTTTTCATATCCTCAACAAAGCATCCATGAGGATTAAATCTGACCTGCAAGCCCTGCTCAACCATTTGACCAATAGAAACCAAGTTCTTGGTGATATTCGGGACATGAAATACATCAGACAGGTATTTCTTTTTCCCATCCTGCATAAACAAAGGAATTTCACCAATCTGCACAATAGGATGTGTAGTATCATCACCAGTCTCCACAAATCCTAGTCTTTCCATTTTCCTTGCATCCTGCATCCATTCTGCATGACCTGTCATGTGGTTTGATGCACCTGAGTCAACATACCACAAATCATGGCTTTCTTCTACACTTGTCACAGAATTGGTCATGTGCTACACCATAAATAGATGCTCATTTCTGTCATCACCCTGTCTACTAGAAGATGCATAATTCCCTTGCTGCAATTTTCCATTCATGATGTCATTTTGCTTTTTATAGCAGTCTTTAGCCATATGGACCATTTTACCATAGTAGTAGCATTCAACATTGCTGTTTGCATTTTGGTCTCTCTGCCATCCACCACGACCTCTTTGGCTTCCCTTTCCTCTAGAGTTACCATGCCCTCCTCCATAGGACTGGTCTTCTTGAGTTTGCTGCATATTCTGATTTCTACCATAGCCTCCAGATCGGCTTGCTCTACCTCTACCTCTACCTCTTCCAGCATTTGAGTAGAAGATAGTTTCTTTTGAAGTTCCTCCTGAAGAAGATGCACCACCATTTCTCTGCTCTTCAGAAATTAGAAGAGCAAACAACTCCTCAAAATCAGGAAATTTTTCACGGACGGCAATGGATGTCCAGAACTGTGCATAATCTTTTCTTAGAACATTCAAGGTCACAGAAACTAAATCATCATCTTCCACTGGTGACCCAATGGAAGCAAGTACATCTGCAATTTTCTTCACCTTCATGTGGTAGTCATTGATGCTCATATTTTCTCTCTGCACATTGTGCAACTCCTGCTTGAGATGCATTTTCTTGGCTTGTGTATTTGTGCTGTACATTTTTGCCAAAGTATCCCATGCCTCCTTTGGCATACTTGCCAAAGGAGCATATATTGCCCTCTTGCCACACCGCGAAGGGCGTCTCAATCTGAGACAATGCACTCTTGCACTTTCCGGCTATGCTACCTATAGAGATTTGCTCCCAACCTCCCAAAAGGAAAGCAACACTAGTCCTCTTACCAGGACACCGCGAACTTGGTTTGCTTTCTTGAGCTCCTTACCACGAACCAAGCTCTGATACCATGTGAAGATAGTGGGAGAGAGGGAAGGAATCTCACTTGCAGCTTTCTCACATACACAATGGGGGAATACACACAAAGGTGGAGGCTGAAAATAGTTTTCCTCTTCTTAGTTGTGAAAGCCAAAAGAACTCTAGTACAAAGAAATAGAAGAACCCTATATGTGGGTCTCAAACCAAACTTAGCTAACTAAGGTGGCATACTAACTGAGCCACGAACTAGAGTACATAAGGATAGCTGTCATCCAGCTATTATTCATGGGCGGTGTACCAACCGCATCCATGAGTGGAGCTCGATATCTCAACACTCCCCCTCGAGCTCAATCCCAATTCCTGCACACCAAGTAGGTCTTTGAACTTGCGTAGCTTCTCTGCGCCTAGTGCCTTCGTGAATATGTTAGCTACCTGATCCTTTGTGCTGACATAAACTAGATCAATAAGACCTAGTAAAACCTTCTCCCACACATAGTGATAATGCACCTCAATGTGCTTTGTTCTAGCATGATAGACTAGGTTATTTACCAAGTGTATACTGCTCATGTTATCATAATAAATGACAACTAGCCCATCTGTAGACTGATGCATATCATAAAGTAGCTTATGCAACCAAGCTACCTCACATGCAGCCATTGCTGCACTCTTGTACTCAGCCTCTGTGCTCGACAAAGCAACTGTAGGCTGTTTCTTGCTGCTCCAAGTGATTGCAGTACTCCCAAAAGAGAACACATATCCACTGGTAAGTCTATCAGAAATACTACCAGCCCAATCAGCATCAGTGTATCCATGCAACTGTATATGAACCCCAGCCTCATAAAATAGTCCATACTACAATGTGGACTTCACATACCTGAGTATGCATCTAGTCGCATCCAAATGCAGTTTCCTTGGAGCCTGCATAAACTGACTTACCAATCCAATAGCATAGCTCAACAAATCTGGCCTGGTAATAGTCATATAAATCAAACTTCCTACTATGCACCTATACATAGTAGGGTCTTCCAGAAGCTCACCTGCATCTGGGTTCAACTTCACATTCTGCTCCAAAGGAACTGAAATAGGCTTATAGCCTGTCATCCCATATTTGGACAGCATGTCCAATCCATACTGCCTCTACAAGAGCCGTATCCCACTTGGTGATCTAATCACCTCAATGCCCAAGAAATGACACAGCTCTCCCAAATCCTTCATCTCAAACTTCTACTTCAATAGCATTTTCACATGAAGGATATCTTCATCACTATCACCTGCGATAATCGAATCATCAACATAAATGACAAGCATCATAATACCTTTCTCTGTTTTTCTCACATAAAGTGAGAAATCTGCCTTGGAAATCTAAAAGCCAATAGTGACAAGATATTGTCCTATCTTATCAGACCATGCTCTAGGTGCTTGCTTCAAGCCACACAAGGCTTTCTTCAACCTACAAACAGCATAAACATAACCTGGTGGCTGCTCCATAAAGACCTCTTCTTGCAAATCACCATGCAAGAAGGCATTCTTTACATCCATCTGATGTAAAGACCGTCCCTTTGATGCAGCCATAGCAATGACTACTCTTACGGTTGCATCCTTGCAACCGGACTGAATGTTTCTTCATAATCAATGCCATATGTCTGTGCATACCCCTTGACAACTAATCTTGCCTTGTATCTGTTCATAGAACCATCTGCATTGTGCTTCACCTTATAAACCCACTTATAACCAATTGCAATCTTGTCTTTAGGCAAAGGCACCAATTTCCATGTAGTATTTACTTCCAAGGCATCCATTTCTTCATCCATGGCTTTCTCCCATTTTTCTTTTCCCATGGCTTGCTCAAAAGAAGTGGGTTCTAGTTCCTGTATCACTTTGACCATATAGTCATAGTGAATGGCTGTAAATCCATCATATTTCAGCCTATCCACAGGATACCTAGCTCTGGTAGACCTGTGCAAAATAGGCTCACTTCTAGGTGCTCTCAAAACATCCCTGGTCTTCCTTACTCTAGGTGTAACAATAGAAGGAATACCCAACTCATCATCAATGCTCTGTTCTGAGCCACTGGATTCACCATCCACATAAGAGTGATGTGCATTCACATCAAACATGGGCTAATCTACCTTCTCTTTTCCTTTTCATGTGAACTTATGAGTAGAAGGGTTATAGCATCTATACCCTTTCTGCTGCAGAGAATAACCAATAAAGATGCACTTCTCAGCTTTTGGATCCAACTTGGACCTCAACTCATCTGGCACATGAAGATAGGCAATGCAACCAAAAATTTTCAAATGAGAAATATCTGGTTTCCTACTAGAATACATCTCCTTTGGCATCATGCCATGTATTGCTGCAGTGGGAGTCCTGTTCATTATGTAAACTATTGTAGCAACTGCTTCAGCCCAATAATAATCTGGTAGGTCTTTTTCATTTAGCATGGCCTGAGATATCTCTCCAATATGCCTGTTTTTCCTTTCTGCAAGTCCATTTGTTGTTGGGTATGACTGCATGAATATTGCTGCTTTATGCCATGCTCCTGCAGGAACCTTGCAAACTTATTTGAGAGGTACTCTCCCCCTCCATCTAACCTTAGGCATTTTATTTGCAGGCCTGTTTCTTTTTACACCAAAGCTTTAAAAGCTTTGAAATGCCCAAACACTTTAGTTTTCTTTTTCATAAAATACACCCAAAATTTTCTGCTATAGTCATCAATAAAAGTGACAAAATAATGACAACCTCCAATAGATGCAGCTTTAGTAGTCCACACATCAGAGTGGATTAATTCCAATGGCTTCTTACTCTCTTGAACATGTCTAGGAAATGGTTTCCTTGCCTGTTTTCCAAATTGACAAGCTTCACATACCTTATGCATTTTTGCAACCTTGAATTTAGGCAATCCTGCAACAATATTTTGGGCTTGCATTAACTTAAGTCGTTGTACATTAACATGACCAATGGGTTTATGTAAAATATCAATATATGCAACTACACCGGTCCCATGTGCAAACGTTGCTACACTCAATTCAGGCATGTCCGCATCCAATGTAAACATCCTGCCCTTCTTCTTTCCTTTTGCTATCAAGCGACCATTATTTTTCATATCCTCAACAAAGCATCCATGAGGATTAAATCTGACCTGCAAGCCCTGCTCAACCGTTTGACCAACAAAAACCAAGTTCTTGGTGATATTCGGGACATGAAATACATCAGACAGGTATTTCTTTTTCCCATCCTGCATAGACAAAGGAATTTCACCAATCTACACAATAGGATGTGTGATATCATCACCAATCTCCACAAATCCTAGTCTTTCCATTTTCCTTGCATCCTGCATCCATTCTGCATGACCTGTCATGTGCTTTGATGCACCTGAGTCAACATACCACAAATCATGGCTTTCTTCTACACTTGTCACAGAATTGGTCATGTGCTACACCATAAACAGATGCTCATTTCTGTCATCACCCTGTCTACTAGAAGATGCATAATTCCCTTGCTGCAATTTTCCATTCATGATGTCATTTTGCTTTTTATAGCAGTCTTTAGCCATATGGCCCATTTTACCATAGTAGTAGCATTCAACATTGCTGTTTGCATTTTGGTCTCTCTGCCATCCACCACGACCTCTTTGGCTTCCCTTGCCTCTAGAGTTACCATGCCCTCCTCCATAGGACTGGTCTTCTTGAGTTTGCTGCATATTTTGATTTCTACCACAGTCTCCAGATCGGCTTGCTCTACCTCTACCTCTACCTCTTCCAGCATTTGAGTAGAAGATAGTTTCTTTTGAAGTTCCTCCTGAAGAAGATGCACCACCATTTCTCTGCTCTTCAGAAATTAGAAGAGCAAACAACTCCTCAAAATCAGGAAATTTTTCACGGATGGCAATGGATGTCCGGAACTATGCATAATCTTTTCCTAGACCATTCAAGGTCATAGAAACTAAATCATCATCTTCCACTGGTGACCCAATGGAAGCAAGTGCATCTGCAATTTTCTTCACCTTCATGTGGTAGTCATTGATGCTCATATTTTCTCTCTGCACATTGTGCAACTCTTGCTTGAGGTGCATTTTCTTGGCTTGTGTATTTGTGCTGTACATTTTTGCCAAAGTATCCCATGCCTCCTTTGACATACTTGCATCTTGAATATGCACAATCATAGAACCTGAAATATTAATAGATAGCCAGTACATAACTTTTCTGGCTCTCTCATGCCATCCTTTAAATGCGTACAAGTCCTGTTGATTGGGAACATTAGGAAAAACTAGTCCTTCTTTATTTCCTGTAATGAACTCCCAATAGCCTTTTCCCATAAGGAAATTCATCATTCTAAACCTCCATGCTTGGAAGTTGTTCTTGTCAAGCTTTTCAGTGACAATCTGTGAAAGAGAATCAGACGCCATTATAGAACACTGCAAAATATTCTGCCACTGCAAAAAACACAGCTTCTGGCTCACAAGGGCAAATCTGCAAAACTAACGAAAGTGGTATTTGACCACACAGTCACTTCGTAGTGACGATTTTGCATGAACAGGCAATAAGGATGATTTTGTAACTCCCAATATCTCTATAGACAAGCATATGATGCAATTTTTGTGGCAACTTTTCACCGACCTATAGAGCAGTGGTCGCACAGCAAAAATAGGGCCTTTTTCTCAGTGCTTTCAGAGAACTTCCCCCTCCAAAACGGGCCCTGAAATGGCCTCGAATCAGAAAAATAAAGTCACCCGGGGCTATGCCCTTTTCCGCAGCATATATTGCCCTCTTGCCACACCACGAAGGGCGTCTCAATCTGAGACAATGCACTCTTGCACTTTCCGGCTATGCTACCTATAGAGATTTGCTCCCAACCTCCCAAAAGGAAAGTAACACTAGTCCTCTTACCAGGACACCGCGAACTTGGTTTGCTTTCTTGAGCTCCTTACCATGAACCAAGCTCTGATACCATGTGAAGATAGTGGGAGAGAGGGAAGGAGTCTCACTTGTGGCTTTCTCACATACACAATGGGGGAATACACACAAAGGTGGAGGCTGAGAATAGTTTTCCTCTTCTTAGTTGTGAAAGCCAAAAGAACTCTAGTATAAAGAAATAGAAGAACCCTATATGTGGGTCTCAAACCAAACTTAGCTAACTAAGGTGGCATACTAACTGAGCCACGAACTAGAGTACATAAGGATAGCTGTCATCCAGCTATTATTCATGGGCAGTGTACCAACCGCATCTGCAGCTAACAAGTCGATGACATAAATACACAACGGTCACCCTGGCATATCACCAATGGATCTCGATATCTCAACACATACTTGATGTCAAATGGTTTAGAACTATCTACAATGGTCCCAATCCTATAGTCAAGAGAGACAGTAGTGGTTGTTCATCTCCTCAACCTAAAATGGCATAGGAGATACTCACACATAGTATACATAGGAGTTATAAGTCTTTGCTTTTCACGTTGTTCTTTACTGATCATCTAGAATACAATCGGGCTCAAAAACTTCAACTTCATCCACAATTAAAGGTGGTTCTTCATAAATAGGATGCATTGGCAATTCTCCTTTAAAAGGTTTTAAGAGATGAATGTGAAAGGCGTTATGAATTTTCCAATGATTGGGCAATTTCAAACGATAAGTCAAATCATTTATCTTAGAGATAACTTTGAAAGGTCCAGCACCAGCATACAAATGTGTTGATGCCAAATCTTGCATCATAGTCTCATGCTCAAACATCTCGCCTCCCAAAAGAAATCCATCATGTCCTCCATACCCTCGTCCTCCTCTAAAGGATCATTTGGCTCAAAGTGTGGTGGTGGTGCATGCACTACTACACACAGGCCTTATTCTCACGGTTGAGCACTGACATTTAGCACACACAGGGCGCTAATCGTCGGTATGCAAAGCAAGTTTAAAAAGTGTCGCTATATAGTGACACTCGCCAGACTCGTATAAGGTCGTTATATAGCGATGTTTTACAGAGAGTGTTTTTCCCCATACTGACCTTAAACATAGTTTTACCCAATGACAAAAAATTTTTATTTTTATACATGTTTGATCCTTTGAAAGAATAAAAGTACAAGAGCATGTACATCAAGTTTGAAGCTCATATATTCATGTCCAAGTTTGAGATGATGAAAATCAATGAAGAGCATTTACATCAACGGCTTCATCTTGAGCCAAGTCTAGTGCGCCAAACAAGTCTATCTCCAACTCTATACCAAGTTGATCTCCTATATCATCATCGTACTCTGGCATTATACGTTCACCTAAGACTTGACCATCTTCTTCAATAAAGTCGAGTGATTCTTGATGATCGTCATCTTCTTCCTCAATATCATGATCTCCATCTTCCCTCCCATACGATGTCATTATGCACATCTTCCTCTTGGCTCATATTGTGATCTTCATCTTCTTCGCTAGATCCATTTGGATTAATTGGATCCAACATTGGTAGTGGCATCTCCATATCCACATCTCTATCTTCAAAAATTGACTTACTTCATGATGTAACTTGGATCACATACCACCATTTTGGATCAAAACGATCTGGATGAAAAACCAGCTATATTGAAGATGGGTACCAAATGCCATCAATTATATGAAATTATGCTTAAGTACATGTACCAATGGATATTTAAAAATGAAAGATTCAATTAATTAAATCATTTTAGTATGCACTTGCTCACAATGCTCGGGAAGAACAAAGACCGTCGTAAATAGTTCTAAACCATTTTACATCAAGAATGAAAATACCAAATCATCTAAAATCAATTTCATAGATTTTGTGTATGGTCCCACAATAATCCAACTGCGAGGAGAGAAGATTGGTATTCGAAGCACTTGCTCGGCTATCTTGTGTCAAGTTAGCCAGGACTCCACAATCATACGTGACTCTCTTTAAATCAATGTGTTCCACACAAAAATGTCATTGGAATGTCTAGGAGCTCTGGAAATATCAAAGACCCGCACTCTTATCCATAAGATCTGTAACTCCTCTATCAAAGGTGCCATGTACACGGCCTCAAACTCGAACATCACGTGTGCATTGCCCCTAAAAAAAGAATCCATCATGTCCACCATACCCTCATTATCATCTGGCACATCCAGGAGACTATCCTCCTAAAAAAAGTATGAAGGTATATGCACACCGTCCTTATCATGTCTCAAGGTTTCGTGTAGATATAAGATCTTGTCTCAAGATTTCATCTCATGTACGCATGCAATATTAATCCACAAACTCAAATAGCATTGACTTTCCGATGATCCATCACCACGTGCACCACCAATGGTGGGTACTGGTTTGGGCTCCTCCCCATACATCCTCAAGTGGCGCATGACAATATGGCATTGATGTCATACTTCTCGCTTGCAATGAGTGCAATGACAATACAACCTCTCTGTAAGCCACTCTATACTCCTGAGCATTGGGGCATCATCTAACAAGCTTCCACTCGTCCCTTCCATCTGCACACCTCCAAAATCACAACACAAAATGCAAGGAAATCCATTAAGATCCAAAAAATAGCCACCCATGAGCTCCTTCCCTCTCTTCTTAGATCAAGAGTCCTAAATCATCGCTATATAGCAACGCTTTGCCCTGTTTTGTCGCTATATAGTGATGCTTTTAGGGTATAAGTATATAGCGACACTTTTAGGGTATAAGTGTTGCTATATAGCGACACTGAGGGTATAAGTGTCGCTATATAGTGACACTTTTAGGATATAACTATCGCTATATAGTGACACTTTTAGGGTATAAGTGTCACTATATAACGATTGACTAGTGTCGCTATATAGCGATGCTGGGGGACTAAAACTTGAAACCTTGTGCAATGTCATCTTTCACAACTCTATTGAGAGAAAAGCAAAAATCTCTCCTTCCACATTATATTTGGCGACCTCGCTTTCCTCCTCTATTCCCCACACTCCTCACCCCTACCAAGCCCCTCTCCCAACACTTGTACTTCCTCTCCACCCTTCTTCCTCTCTGCTTGTGTGAAAGGAAGTTTTTCAAGAAGGTGTGCTTCTTTAAGCAATGTAGGTTCATTTTTTGTGAGATTTCATTTTGTGAGTGTTGAAGCATGTTTCTCCTTGCATTGCTAAGCCTATGTGCTAATTTTCATGTTTAATTTTCAAAGATTAAGGACAAAAAATGAGATTTGGTGAAATAAAGAAGACTCACCTCCTCTTTTTGGTATTTCTCTTCCTCCTCTTTCCCTTCCTTTCGTGCTTTCTCCTTGTTTGTAGGCTTATGTTTGTCCTCTCAATCCAATCCCTTTGGAAAGTTGCTTCTCCAAACTCCTCCTGCCTCTAACTAGTTATCTAAAAAATGGTATGTTTCCTCTCTTTTGTAGGGCCAGTCCACGAAACACTGAGCGGGACTTTTCTAGGTAAGAAAGTGCTTCCTCTTTTTTCCTTTTTTTATTTCCATTATTTGCATTGGCTTGCAGCTAGTGCTTTAAGCGCTAGCTGCAATGATGGGCATAGGAACCCTTTCTTCCCCTCTCTTCTCTTATTCCCTCTTCTTCCCCTCTTTTCCTCCCTCTTTTCCCCCTCTTTCCCTCCCTCTCTTATTTCCTCTTCTTCCTCTCTTTTCTTCTTTTCCCCTCTTTTTTTTCATTCTCTTTTCCCCTCTCCTTCCTCTTCCTTCTCTTCTTTTCCACTCTCTTATTTCCTCTCTTTCATCCTCTTTTCTCTTCTTTTCATAAGCATATGCATTTGCCTATGCCTATGCCTATGCCTATGCTTATGCTCATATGCTCATATGCTTTTCCCCCCTGTTTTTTCCTTCTCTTTTCCCCTCTTCCTTCCTCTTCCTTCTCTTCTTTTCCCCTCTCTTATTTCCTCTCTTTCATTATCTTTTCTCCTCTTTTCATAAGCATATAGATTTGCCTATGCTTATGCTCATATGCTTATGCTTATGCATGAGCATATGCTCATATGCTCATGCATAAGCATAAGCATATGCTTTCTCTCTTTTTTCCTCTCTTTTCTTCTTTTCCCCTCTCTTTTTTCCTTCTCTTTTTCCCTCTTTCTTTCTCTTCTTTCCCTTCTTTTCCCCTCTCTTATTTCTGCTCTTTCATCCTCTTTTCTCTTCTTTTCATAAGCATATTCTTTTGTCTATGTATCTCCCTCATAAGCTTATGCGTATGCATGAGCATATGCTCATGCATAAGCATAAGCTTCTCTCTTTTTCTATTTTTTCCCCTCTTTTCTTCTTTTCTCCTCTCTTTTCTTATTTTCCCCTCTTCTTTTTCTTCTCTTATTCTTATGCTCTTTTCCCCTCTCTTTTTTCATTCTTTTTTCCCTCTTCCTTCCTCTTCCTTCTCTTCTTTTCCCCTCTCTTATTTCCTCTCTTTCATCCTCTTTCCTCTTCTTTTCATAAGCATATGCATTTGCCTATGCTTATGCTCATATGCTTATGCTTATGCATGAGCATATGCTCATATGCTCATATGCTTTTCCCCTCTCTTTTTTCCTTCTCTTTCCCTCTCTTCCTTTCTCTTCTTTCTCTTCTTTTCCCCTCTCTTATTTCCTCTCTTTCATCCTCTTTTTTGTTATTTTCATAAGCATATGCATTTGCCTATGCTTATGCTCATATGCTTATGCTTATGGTATGAGCATATGCTCATGTGCTCATATGCTTTTCCCCTCTCTTTTTTCCTTCTCTTTTCCCCTCTTCCTTTCTCTTCTTTCTCTTCTTTTACGCTCTCTTATTTCCTCTCTTTCATCCTCTTTTCTCTTCTTTTCATAAGCCTATGCATTTGCCTATGCTTATGCATGAGCATATGCTCATATGCTCATGAATAAGCATAAGCATATGCTTTCTCTCTTTTTCTTTTTTTTCCCCTCTTTTCTTCTTTTCTGTTTTTCTCCTCTCTTTTCTTGTTTTCCCCTCTTCTTTTTCCTTCTCTTATGCTTATGCACTTTTCCCCTCTCTTTTTTCATTCTCTTTTCCCCTCTTCCTTCCTCTTTCTTCTCTTCTTTTCCCCTCTCAGTATTTCCTCTCTTTCATCCTCTTTTCTCTTCTTTTCATAAGCATATGCATATGCTTATGCTCAGTTGCTGCAATGGGTTGCCTTCCCACAGGTAAAGAGGCGAGATGCGCATTCCACATAGGAACAAAGCCGTGGTTTATTGAGATGGAGGCCATGGGAGTGACGGTCGATTGGGCTGAGGTGGCTGCTCACACGGTATAAGTCTACTCCTACTTGTAATCTCACTTTTTAAATTGTTTTATTCTATAAGTTCCAATCTCATTTCCAATTAATATGGTTTCACTCTTAGAGTGCAAGCTTGAATGTCCCATCAGTAGAGGTGAGCGGTGATGATGAGGGATTTGGCTTACATGGCTTCGACGAGGGCCAGGGATGAGGCATAGCTCACGAGGGCCAGGGAACAGGCCAGCACAACCACGACGAGGACGATGATTCGAATGAGGAGTAGCAGTAATAGTATTAGTAGTAGTTTGTATATACTTCCGCATGTATATGCTTCTATATGTTGGATCGTTTGAGCGATTTTGTATCACCCTTTTCGAAAGGGAATTTTGTAACAAATAATGTTGTATATCTTTGACATGTATATGCTTCTGTTGCTCGGCTCGTTTGAGCGATTTTGTATCACCATTTTCACAAGGAAAATTTTGTAACAAACAACATTCTTTTGTAATTACTAAAAAATAAACATTAGTGGGGCAAAACAAGGCTTGCTGTGGCCCTGTTTAGCTCCACTAATGTTTTTTTTTAGCTTCTATTAATCATCGCTATATAGCGACATTTACCAGTGTCGCTATATAATGACGTTTACTAGTGTTGCTATATAGCGACATTTATTACTGTGGCTATATAGTGACACTTATATAGCAATCGTTCTTTTCCGATGCTAATAGCGATGTAAATATCGACCTTTGTGCCCATCAAAAAAAACTTTTGTGTAAAAAAGGTCGGTATTTCCGTCGAAAAAGGGCCTATGCCTTGTAGTGATGTGCTCCTCGCTGCTCTCTTCATCCTATATAATCATGCAAGGTTAGTGTGTGCCATACACACAATATAAATCTTCATGAATTACGCAAATACCATTGGTTTACCAATGATGCACTAGCATGACAACCAATATCCTCTTTTGGTGGCACCTCTCCATACATCTACAAAAGTGGCACATGACAATATGGTGATGATGATGAACCTATCACCTGCAATGCATTGCAAGGACAAGGTAATCTCTTACAAAGCCACTCCACACTCATGGAGGTGTCCCCCATCTGATGAGCTGTCACTACTCATACTCTCTACCTAAATACATCCAAAACCATCCCACTTGAAAGTCAATTCAAGCACCCAAATCCCCCAAAAACCCCCAAACCCCCCTCCAAAATTCTAAATCCTAAACCCTCTTAAACCCCCTTAAACCCCCCCGAAATCCCCTCAAAGTCCCTTAAACCCACCCAAACCCCTTCAAACCTTCCAAATACCCTAACCCTGTTGAGAGTTGTGGTGCCATGAGCATATGTAGAGCTAAGGTATGAGTAAAGGGCAAGCTCCCACATGGCATGGAGGAGATATCCCACACGTGAGCAAGCAAATGGATGTAAGTACCCTCACCTATAAAAGGGAGGTTCATTTGAACTAATATCAATCAAGCACTTTGCACTATCTCAAGATTCTCTTTATGAGTCCAAGCTAACCTATCTTGGAACCTAATTGACTTGAGGTACATATTATGAGCACTCTCTGTAAAGAGAGTGGGAGTGAGGTAAGGAGTCTCACTTGCATCTTTCTCACATACACAATGGGGGAATACACACAAAGGTGGAGGCTGAAAACAGTTTTCCTCTTCTTAGTTGCGAAAGCCAAAAAACTCTCTCTTTTTCAAAAAGGAATAGATGAACCCTATTTGTGGGTCTCAAACCAAACTCAACTAACTTAGGTGGCATACTAACTGAGCCACTAACTAGAGTACATAAAGATAGTTGTCATCCAGCTATCATTCTGAGTGAGAGATATGTTTAGAGGTTCTTAGAGAATTCCGAGAGAAAGAGAGAAAGGATCTAAGATCTTATGGAGATCTAAGCAAGCTTCAAGACCTTTAGCACATGGGTTGGCAACCTAGCTACAAGGTAAGAAGGCTTCTACTACCATCAACAAGGAAGCCTTCTTCAAAGGCCCTCCTTCAAAACTAAAGCTCCTACAAACTCTAACGGCTCCTACATCGACATACTCATAGCAGGCCAGCTGCCTCCCACCATTAGTGTATCCAAAGCCTCTCAGCTCCCAACTGTCAATCTCCAAAGCCTCCAGCCCATCAATTTCATCTGCATCTACTACGAACAGATCTCCTCCCCTAGGCCACTGAAGCATATAGGGAATTGTTGTGCAAATAAGAGAATCCCCCAGACACTCCATCGACTGCAACCTTAAGCCCCTGGTAGCCCGTATGCACCAGGCTCCTACAATAAGCTACACCGCCAAGGAGAAGCTATCTTAGGCTGGGCAAACAAGTAGCAATGGATGCAACAAAATCGTCTGTAGCCAATCACGTACCACGACAAATAGCCAGGCATCATTCCAAGTGGCTCCTATAGTCTGAGCTTCAACACAATTCAGCAAAGCGGCTCCCTAGTCCCGCTCCCAAGCACTCAACGAAGCAACGGATGACCACAGCCCCGTGCACTCATACGGCTCCTAAAGTAACCAAATCAGTGCTCCTTGATGCCCCATAGCTAAAGAAGCGCCAACAACAGCCAGCCACGCAGGCAATCAGCAGAACGGCCGCGCATTGAGCTCCCACGGCTGCAACCTTGGTTTCTAGTGTCGCAGATTCAAGCAACGAGGAAGCGACTTTGGCTTCTTAAATCATGACGCCAAGTACCAGAGAAGCTGGCAGGCAAGGTGTTTCTTCTTAAGAAAGCTAAGAAAGCATTCTAGTGAAAGCCAAAGTTGAAAAAGCTTTGGGACAACATTTTCTCTATCGCTAGCAGGCAGCATGACAGCCATCACAGTTGGGCAAATTTCCAAGCAAAGTAGTTCCTTCTTCGTCCTATCAGCACAGAGGCCCTTATGAAGCATAGTTTGAAATTCTGCATGTGAATCCTTGTGCCACATCATTGAAGGTCCCCTTCTTCACAGAAACTTTGACAAGCCATAACTTGCAATAATCCAGGAGGAATCTGGACACGCTCCAAAAAGAAAAAATGATCATCTTTTTGAGCTCTACATGCTTGTCAGATCAAAATCATTGTTAGCAATTAGACACTGCCAATATTGAAAGAAATCAATTGGTAAGACCTTTGCAACAAATGGAAAAGCAATGCATGAATGCACAAAGCATGCCAAAAGCACGAGTGCATGAGATGACCATAGCATTGAACATGTCATCCACACAGAAAGCATCAAGGCACAACAAAGCATCATGCATCAAGCTACGTCAAGAGAAGAAGTGAACGGAATTGACATGAAGCAATGAAAAGCAAAATTCTTGCCAACCTTGCCTGTATTTTGTAAATCAAGCTTGACCACCTAAGAGTAGCTATGAAAGCACCGAGGGGAGGTATTTACATGTAAAAACCACACTTGACCACCTTAAGTAGCAATGCATGCACTAAGGGGAGGTGATGGATTTGTAACTCACATCTGACCACCTTGCAGTAGCCAAAGGATCATGGCACCAAGGGGAGGTGTTGAGAGTTGTGGTGCCATGAGCACATAATTAAAGGCTAAGATATGGTATAGGAAAGAATTAAAGTAGCCACCCTAGGATGTGGACTACATGATGTTTAGATGTGGATTGAGAATATCCACAAGGAGAGATGTGGATGAGAGGATCCCACATGGTTTAACTATTCTAAAGGACCTCTCTATATAAGAGGCCTATCATGTATGGTTGAGTACACACACACATTGCAAGAGATATAGATTTGCTATCTCCCTCTCATGTCTTATTTAGTGTGCTTTGATCCTCCTTAGTTCTTCTGTTGATCTTGTGCACTAGACTAAGTACGATCTGCACTTTGTCAGAGGTTGCAATTGATAAAATCATCTAATGTTTAGAATTATGTCAAAGCTACTAGGGTTATCCAAAGTATGTTCTTGGGGGTGGGGGGGGGGGGGGGGGGGGGGGACATAAATAAGCAACAAAAGTAAGGTTTGGGGTTTTGGAATTAGGCATCTTTCTCCCATTCTTTCCTCTTCCTCTTTCATTCATCTTTCCTATACCAAAATTCCTCTTTCTCATTAATAAATAATCCGTTAGAGAAGGGTTGGATGTTACATAGTATTGAGAGCTAAAATGGTAGCATTCGGATAGACACATAATATGAATCCCACACTTGTGTGTCATTTCTAATGTTGTGGGGCAAGGATAGATATGTGGTACTAGGTACAAATATGCTTCACTCTGAAGTACCATTGAGATGCCTGGATGGCAACTTTCAGACATTGAGTAATTTGATACATGTGAGCTTTATGATATCAAAGTAGAAAGAACCTTTGGGATTGAGTAGAAATTATACATAAGACTAGTCTATGTGATATTCGAGGACCTTAAGGAGATGAAGTTGAATTATTATCTTGGCCTAGTGAAGTATTGCAAGGTTAATGAAGCTCATATGTGAAGGCATCATTGAGAAGATCATCGTGGAGAATGATTCATATTTATCACAATACTATCAGATTGCAAGTAGCTGATTTCAAAGAAGTATTTGGCTAAGGCAATAACATTCAATGTCTAAGGATTTGCCTAAGGCAATACCATTCAATGTCTAAGGATTTGGCTAAGGCAATAACATTCAATGTCTAAGGATTTGGGCTGAGGCAATAACATTCAATGTCTAAGGATTTTGAAGTGTTTGGCTAAGGCACTAACATTCAATGTCTAAGAATTTTTTGAAGAAGGCTTTGTGTATAAGGCAACAACACTCAATGTATTGGACAATATAGAAGCTCATTATGAAAGAAATGTAACTATACATAATGGCTTCAAAACCATGTCAAACTATAACCATTATGAACATAATGGTGATGTGATCACTAGTATTGAAGACATTTAAATGTTGAAAATTATATTTTTAGAGGAATTGAAGGCATGACAATGCTCAAATTGATAGCATGTTCACTTAAATATAAGGCATATCTTGTGTTAAAAATAACACATAAGGAGACATGTTAAGTCTCAGCACCCACGTGAGAAACTCACATCCAAATACTGATACATGAATGAAACATGGTTAAGGTGGCAAGCGAGTGATGCATGGAGTGGAGCATGCAAGAAGCTCCATTGGAGTGAAGTATGCAAGAAATCGTGCATGGAGTCATGCATGCAAGAAGCGGTGCATGTAACAAGTAGTGCATGGAGTCGTGCACGCAAGAAGTGGTGCGAGGTAGTTGTACAAGCAATATTGTTTATGGCCAAGGTGGCAAAGGATTCTAGTCTAAAGGCAATTCCATATAAGGAGAAGCAAGGAGAAGACCACTTTGAGGCTACAACATCAAAAAGTGATGGATCTACTATGAGTTACTGAACTCAAAAGGATGGGCTAATTCATGCACCTAGCTACAAGTGTGAGTGCATATCAAGAATAGAGAGGATAAGAGTGAAAATTATTGAGCCAAGACACACACTTGTCTATGAGCATGGGCATATACGAAAGCCAAAAAACACAAGAATAGAAAGCCTGTGGCCCAATCCATGCACATGGCTAAGAAAGTCCATGACCAAGGAGCCACTAAATAGTATGGCTCCCTAAAATGCATAACAAAGGAGACTAGAAAATACTAAAGACCAAAGAGCCCATGACCAAAGTCACTCAACTAGGAGGTTCCATAGGAGGGCATTGCTACATCGTATAGAAGTGAAGTTTTAGGGTTTCAAAAGGGAGGATGATGACAAGAATTCTTACAACCACTTGCAACAATTCCTTTGAGTGTGTCATCAATGGGTGCATGATTGAGGTAGACTACATGAATTATTTCCCCTGTACATTGAGAAAGATAGCTCAGTTGATGATATGACTAGTTTCCATTGGAAATTTTTAGAATTGGGATCAAATGTATGAAGCTTTCCTTAATTGATTCCGCTCCAAGAAGTGAATGAGGGAGATTTCTAGATGAAGCTCAACACTTTGAAGTAGAGACAAGGAGACTCTATCCAATATTTTGTCCTAAAGATGAGGGATTTGATGAATCAATTGAGCCACCTACCAAATGACTAGACTATGCATACCAAACAAGTAAGCGAGATGCTCAAGGGACTCCTTTCATGGATGAGCTAGTTGAAGAGATAGTAAATCAACAATGTATCATGTATTGTATGTAACACCCTATAATTTCAAGTCCATTGGATAGGTAGAAAGTATCAACAAAGTTTTAAAATCAAATATGCATAAAACCATAAATGCTCACCACAAAAATTGGGACTAAAAGGTACCCCAACTAGTTTGGTCTTATAACGTGACATATAAGGAAGGTCCATGGTATCCCCCTTACTTTCTTGACATATAAGGAAGGTCCATGGTATACCCCTTACTTTCTTGACATATACGGAAGGTCCATGGTATACCTCTTACTTTCTTGACATATAAGGAAGGTCCATACTCCTTACTTTCTTGGCATTTACAAAAGGTATAGAGTATAAGAAAGGTATAGGGTATAGACATTAATTCTTAACATTTAAGAAAGGTATAGAGTATAAGAATGGTATAGGATATAGACATCAATTCTTGACATTTAAGAAAGGTATAGACCTTACTTTCTTGACATAGGATATAGGGTATAAGAAAGGTATAGAGTATAGGGTATAAGAAAGAAAGGTATAGGGTATGGGTATAGTATAGACCTTACTTTCTTGATATAGGGTATAGGGTATAGACCTTACTTTCTTGACATATAAGTAAGGTCCAAGGTATACCCCTTACTTTTTGACATATAAGAAAGGTATATGGTACAAGGTATACCCCTTTCTTGCATGTAAGGAAGGTACAAGGTGTATCCCTTACTTTCTTGACATATAAGAAAGGTATAGGGTATAAGAAAGCTACAAGGTATACACCTTACTTTCTTAATATATAAGAAAGGTACAAGGTATACCCTTTATGTTTTTGTGTAAGAAAGGTACAATGTATACCCCTTACGCTTTTGTGTAAGAAAGATACAAGGTATACCCCTTACATTTTTGTGTGAGAAAGGTACAAGGTATAACACAATTTAGGTGACATATTAATCACTCTAGATAGCCCTTGAACACAATTTAGGTGAAATAAAATCTATTGAGTAGTGACTATACTATATTCTTCCATGGATTAGCACCAAGAGAAAACCTATTTTGACACTCTATCTAGGAAAAAATAGCAAAAAATATATGATGATTAGAAGGTGATAAATTATAAATTTAAAGAAAATGATAGTTTGTTATCTAACTCTTTCCATGAGATGTTCCCTAAGAATTTTCAAGGACTTTAATAAGGACTTATTAAAATGGTTAACATTGCTCATGCATTCCAAATGGCTAGCTCAGAGATCGAGTGGAGATTGCACAATCCAATTCATCTTGGATTGGAAGCAATGATGTATGCTATGTGGTTTTTAAAGGAAGGATAGAAATTGAAGCAAAATTGTGGTGAATCCAAGCATAGGATAACAAAAAAGTAGAGAAGATAGGAAAGAGAAACAAGCAAGTCCTTTTAGGCTGTCCTTTTAGGCTCAAAGAGTGTAATGACTACTCTAGCATGACTTGAATCCCATAGAGATTTTGGAGCGTGAAATTATTCAAGCAAGGTTTGGAAGAGAATAAGTGGGTGAATGTGATGCAAATTAAAGGTGATATTTGTCTTCTCTAGTGCAATTCCTACCTTCCAAGAGTAAGAAATTCAAATTTATTTCATTTTTTCATACACTAAAAGCATATAGAAATATATATAACCATTAAAATATGCATACACTTAAATATCATTCATTGCATTTGTTCCCTTATTTTATTCCCTTTTATTTTATTTTATCATTATGGGCGATGAACCACAACCACACACTAATGCACTCTATGCATAGCTAATGTAAGAGCGAGAGCATAAGGAAATTCTAGAAACAAAGATCAAGAGTGAGAAGAGAAAGCCTGCATCTAAAGTCAAAAGCATCAAACATTGACACAATCGATATAGAGAGGGGAGGGTGTTGCATGCACAATAACACCTTGGGAGGAAGGGGGTATTGAGAGGACAAGAAGAGGAGGAAGGGAAGAAGAGAAGGTGAGGAGGAAGGAGGAGTAGTAGGAGTCCAAGGAGGTGGAGGCAAAGGAGGAGGAGTAAGGGGAGAAGAGGATGCAAGGAGGAGGAGTAGGAAGGATGAGGGTAAGAAGGAGGAGGACAAGATGCTGAGAAGGGGGAGAGGAATAGGCAACATAGGAGGGGGAAGAGTTGGTGGGGAGAGGAAGCAACACAGGAAGAGGAGGAGAGGAGGCAGCCAAGGGAGGAGAAGGAGGAGGTAGTTTCGAAGCAGGAAAGGAGATGGCTAAGGAGGAGGAGATGCATGAGGAGAGAAGGGGGAGAGGATACCTGAATGGCTGAAGAGGGAATGACCAGCGATGTGAGATCATAGGGAGGCATTATAAAAAAATTCTAGGATTTTCACTTTCATCTTCTCTTGCTCTTTTTCTCTCTTTTATTTTCCATTTTCAATACTTTTCCTATATAAGGTGCACTCATCCCCTCTTTTTCATTTGAGTGTAGTTGAGGACCTCCCACCTATTGCCACATCCAAAAAAGAATTCATGCACTAAGTGAATTCTTTGACCTCAAACTTGTTGCAACTTTTTTAAACTTTCCAAAATCATGCAATAGGTGAATTCCCTCAAAGGTGTTGTAGTAAAAATCACATTTATGAAGAATTTTCAAAAAGCTACCATTTGTTTTTTCTCATGCTTCTTCCAAGGTGTTACACACGCAAGACCTTTTTTCCAAATCACTTAAAATTTTCACTTTTTAATTTTAAAAGCCAAAAAACTTTTTGTCCCTAAGGTTTCTTCCACCAAGGTGCTATGCACAGGACACCTTTTTTTCCAACAATTATATTTTTAAAGAATTTCTTGCTTGCTTAAAGGTGTTACACAAGCATCACCTTTCTTGACATATAATGCATTACGTATTTTCCACTGATCTAAGTCTATGAGCAAAAAATAATTGATCTTTCAAATAACAGTAATGTTCCATAGAATCTTGGAGCCATGTTTACAACATGCCACTCATCAACACTCTTTAGCCTTGTCTTCTCAATATAAAATCACCTTTTGTAAAACCTTATGTTTCCATTTCTTAGTAGCTTGCTCAATATACTTGTTTCGGAAAGGCTAAAACATTCCCTTAGATTATTTTAAAATGTGCCCTTCTAGCTCTCGAATGATGTGTAAACTATAAGAGATGAATATACTTGTTCCAATTTTTGGTTAACTTCTTAATAAGCTAAAACTTTCTAGAATAGAACTTTTAATTACTACTATTGTTCATGAAATTTTGGACAAAATTTTGCATAAACATTTAACTTAGTGCCTAGATTTTGAAATAATGATGTCCAAACTTACTAAAAAATTTAGAGTCTTGGTTAAGCACTATTATTTTGTCAAGCCATGGCCCATGATGTACAAAATTTCCTGATGAACATGTGAGCAATTTACCGAGTTGATAGAGTCTCTTTACAAGGAATAAAGTATCCTTACTAAAGTTCTCCAATATGGTCCAATTCTTATCATTTTGGCCTACTTTAGTGGGTACTCTTGTAACAAAGTCCATCAATATCTGGTTCCAAGATTTAAAAAGAATAGATAAATGCATTATTAGTCCTAGAGACTTCCCCTTGTATCTTTTAACTTTTTGACAACTGATGCACTCTGTAGCAAATCTACCACATCCTTTCTTATGGTTGGCTAAAAAAATTTCCTTACTCTAACCTAAAAATAGAAGTCACATCTCTTTTTTTCATACAAGGGTAGTGATCATTACATGAGTAGTTTGATATATGGTTCCAATTATTCTCTAGCTTAGTCCATATATAAAAAAAGTAAAGTATTTCTGCATCTTTACCCAGGGGATATTTTATGTGAAGAGCTTGGGTAACCATTTGCTTGTTAGGGTGCACTTTTGATGCCTACATCAAGAAGACCCAAACCACCATGTTGTTTCGACAACTTCATCAGCTCCCATGGGATATAGTGCATTCGCCTCTTGTTATCCACTTCCACCCATAAGAAGGCTCACAATAGCCTTTTGATCTCATTCCAGTGCATCTTTTTACCTTGCCGTTCTTAACATATCCAATACATCCATTCTTAATATATCCAATACATCATTGACTATAGAAATTGAGTGTAATATTTTCAATGCACATAAGATAAGTATTGTTCCTCATCATAATTTTATTTAGTGTAGTATGTTCAATGCATATATGATAAGTAACATTCTTTTTTTGAACGAAAGAATGGTTGCTCCATATGATAAGTATGGTTAATGCACATGTAATAAAAAAAATTCTTTTTTCTAGACCAAAGAATGGGTGCTCCATATAGAGAACACTACTAATTCATATCAATCCTCTTTTTGATAATTCTTCTATTTGTCTCTGTAGCTCTTTTTGTTCAATCATGTTTACTTATATGATGCTTTGACCATGATACAATTTTTCCTAGTGATCTATGATCATCATGCCTAATCCAAGTGGAAACTCTTCTAGAAAGGAAATAAATTTTTTAGAAATGAACTTTTTGTGAGTGGGTTTAGTCATAAGATTTGTTGTTGTGGTTGTATTCACCATGTCAAGAAGGTATTACTCCCTTGACTTGAGTATGATTCAACAAAGGACTAGTTACTCTTTCATTTGACTCTTTAAAAATAGTTCTTACTCATCCTTCATAGTTCACATTGATGGGAATATTATTTATTTTAGGATTGGTGTCTTTAAGCATACTCAAACTAATATCAACTCCATATAAGGGCATCGATAAGAATCCAATCTATGCTCATAACGTTTCATTGATATATCTAAAATTTTGACATCTCTATATTGTTCTATTTGGCTTGATAAAATCAACCTTTACTTTATACTGTGAGGGTATGGAGTTTAAGTTCAACTATTTCAATGCCCTTTCCAAAAATAACGTCATGTATACTACTATTTTCATGCATAACAACATGTTCTTTCACATTAATACAACATCATTTTTATAAGAGTATGAACATTATACTTGCCTCCACCACCAAACACATCCACTCTTGTGTTACCCTCTTGATTGGTTGATTCATCCTTGACCATGTGGAACTTTGAAATTGGTCTCTTATTTTTTAATGTTAGTTTATTGTGATATAACATGTTACAACATGGTCACTACCCTTTTGGAATCTTCACTATTTTATTATTCATAGTATTTATCTTTTTTTTCATTAGTTGATTGCTATATAACATGTTACAACATAGTCACTATCTTCTTGGAATCTTGAATATTATGTTTATTCATAGCGTTTATATTTTTCTTACCAAAGCCAAAATTAGGTTTGTAAAAATTACAAACTTTTTGGACCTCTACCTTCTTTTGGAATATTCTTCATTCTTTAATAGTGCATTGTAGTGAGATGGTAGACTTAAGTGTGGATGGAACATGCTAATTTTTTCTTTGATATTTGACTTCAAAATGACTACATATTGTGTTTTTTTATCATTCTCATTGATCTTTACTATTGTCTATAATTGTAACATTAACTTCATATTATTTCTTTCTCTAAATTTCTAAAAGTACCTCATCGTTGCCTAGATCTAGCTTAAACTAAGATAGTAAAAGTGTCCTTTCTAATCAATATTAATGTCCAAGTTTTGGTTATTCACCCTTGAAAATTAATCAATTGATCCCCAAGGGTATGGTGCATGCATTTTCCTTCCCATGTGACATTAAAGTTTAGCTTTAAAAAGCACAAGGTTTTCTAGTAATTTGTTCCATTTGCTAGAGCTTTGTGTCTTAATTTTAGCTTTTACAGCTCTAGGCGTTCTGTGAGCAATGCTCCCTCTCCTTCCTACACTCTTTACCCCTTGCTCCCCTCCCACCCTCTCCTTCTCCCCTCCCATCTTCACCTCCCCCTCCGCACCCACTCACACCCCCTTCCCTTGTTATGCATGCAACACCTCCCCCCCTTGTCCTCCCTTCCCTCATATTCTCTCCACACTCCCTACTCCTCCCCCCCCCTCCTCCCTTCCTCTCCAGCTTCACTACTCTACTCTTCTCCTACCTTAGTCCTTCCTCAATCCCTCCCCTTCCCCCTCCCACCTCTTCCTTCCCCCCCGCCTTCCTCACTCATCTCCTTTTAATAGTCATAGTGAGTGGTAGCTAGAGGTGTCCTCACACAACCAATGTAATGGAAGTTGAATGTGTCATTGCAATTGGTGCAAAAAGGCCAAATTTGCCTCCTTTCAACATATGCGAGAATACTCCTCTACAACCTTAGGGCATTCAACTATGCTCTAGGAGCTTATCACCCAAGTGCTTTGACCTTTCAAATTTATGAATAATACACATTAGCTCCCTTCAAAGCGATTTCAAACTCATAAACCTGACTTGCAGTGCAATCACATGATTGGTATTCCCAATCCAAGGTGTTATAATAACTTTTATGAAGTCGTTTGAAAAAACCGCCTTACCTCTGCATCTCCCATGGATACCTTGTTAGCAAATTCTTACATACCTATCCAATTATTGTGTCCTTATTTAGACTCATATGAAAACATTTAAGCCCACACTTGGAAGCAAGTCCTATAATTTTGCAAGTAAGCACATGGCCATTCTTTAGGCTTCATTGCTCATATAAGTACGACATTTTAATCCAAATCGTGCGCCAAATGTGAGCTCTTTCAAGGATGCTTGGGAAAATCAAATCTCATTTCTTGATCATGATACAAAGAGCCCCTATTTCCACCAATTTCTTTCAAGATGGAGTGTTTACAATACAAGCAATAAAGTGTTGCATCTTTTGCTAGACTATAACCATACGAGCACCTAAAAATCTTCAAATCTCATTAGGGAGTATGTCAAAATACATAAGCAACGTGCGTTCCAAAGTTATTAGTGTCAGGTTTCAACGAGAACACTCCAGTCATAATGCACATGTGCTTGTCATGTTTTGTGTTCAGATGTTAGTTTACCTTGGGTATGAGCTCCAAGATTATATTCTTTTTCATCTTTCAAGGTTCTCATCTCAATCTTTTATGCTAGTCAAATGACTTGCTATGTGTGCCATAGAAATGAAAAGCGATCAAAGTGTTAAAAAGAAGAAACATTAGCTCAAGAATGTTGTTTAGTTCACAATTCTCAAAAAGTTACAACAAAATAGCAAAGATCTTCAGTTCTTAAAATTGAGTGAACAAAATAAGAAAATTTTCTTTGACAACTCTAGTAAGTCATATTTTCATCTTTGTTGAGAAATTGCTCGAAACTCTGATCATTGCTTGGTTCAGTTAGCATCCTTAAAAATTTCATGATAGTATCATCATTACGCAATATCTGTGTCAGCATAGCAAATCAATTTTGTTATATTCTGTCAAAATTTTGTCAAAGGAATGTTATATACATTGGAGCCTCTATAGAATTTAGGAAAATGATATATTAAGTAACGCTTCATTGTGAACGCTAATCCAAGAGGAAAGTTCATCTTTGGTAAAAATCGGTGCACATTAGGGAATGTTGCATGCAAATACTTCTTCAAAATGTGCCGATGAGTGATAAACAAGGGTACCTCTGCTTTTAAAGAGAAAATCCGTCGTCGCTGATAGTTAATCTCTTCTTCAAGCTCCATCAATTGGCCAGCCTCATCCTGTAACATAGCTTCTGATATCCTACAAGAGAATAACATTCCATTCCATTAACGTTTACATCTTTCCTAAAACCTTTATTTCAAAATCTTGCTAGGCATATTCTTCCAGAGATTACCTTTTTTCTTCTTCTAACTGGCTCTCATGTAGCTTTTGTTCTTTAACCCAAAATTGGATCTCCTTTATCATTGTTTCAGCATCCTCCTGACCATGATGATAAAAAATTGCAATATATAGCTCTTTGGAGAATTGAGTATAACGTGACATTTGTGCACTAGAAATATATTAAAGATGGAAAATAGGATCAAGTTCTTCTCCTCTAAGAGGGATCAAGTATATAGATAGTTACATTAGAATTTTGTAGTTTGCAAGAAGTTAATATTCAACCGTTTCAACTTTGCCCAGGGGATTATTGGGCTCCACTTCTCTCAGATATTCTCTCCAAAAGATCAAAGAGATCTTATATTTGTTTAAATCCTTTGATAACTCATTGTAATTGGTGGGATGAGATGATGTACAAGGTTGGTACTCATCGTTGTCGAAGGTCATTACTTCACCCCCGTTTGAATAAGATCAAGGTCTATTTAGTCTTTAGCATGCATTTTACGGGCAGGCTGCAGAGTAGCAAGGCTCTTGAAGACTGGATTGAGCCATTTTTAGCATCTCTTATGACATTTAAATACCATTCAGCCCAAGAGATGGTATTGCCTATTTTAGCCCCATCCCCCCCCCCAAAAAAAAACATTAACACACCACTTATAGCCATTCTTGGACACAATGGGGCACCCAGTCGCATACCGCCGCGTATTCTTGTTACATACATCGCCTCCAATGTACATAGACCTCTTGTTTTGATCCTACCCTATGCAAAATGTCAAACCTTCTTGTTGTGAGGTGTATTGGTAGCAAGTTTTAGGTTGAGTCGTCTACATCCTTCAATGTTGCCAATGTCATAGTGAGAAACTAATACTATTTCTTGTTCCTACGATCAACGCCTTGTCCTCCCTCAAACCATGGAGGAACAAGTATTCTAACCACCTATGACCATGTTTAGATTTGATTACCATCAAAATCGAGCAGAATGCCCAATGCCTCGTCCTTCCTCAACCAAAAAGGGTCTCAATTGCATGGGGGAACATCAAGGATATAGTGTATGTTATTTTGATTAACAACTAGGATAGTTGTATGTGACTGCACTGCTTCACTTACCTCCTTTATGAGATTCACCACCTCCCCTCAAAGGACAAAGCATCATATATAACCCATGTTATTCACATGGCATAATCATTTCCTTGCACTGTTTGCTCACCAAAGGGGCTGTCTGTTGTCCATGTGGTAGCCAATCTGTTGCCAACATGAAACCAACCAAACCCTGTACTAAGGTACTAGAGATCTTGGGTTTGTTTCAACCCGACATAAAATCGGCACCATCCGCATCATGGTTCTTGATTCCTTGAAGAGTGAGATCCTTGTGGATGGTCCACGTTGATGCCCACTTGTAGGAATCCCTCCAACCAACTCTAGGGTGAGTCTATCACCTAGTAGTCTTCCATGGGTAATATCATCTTTCCTTGATTTGCAAGATCCCTTGTCTTCATACACCATAAAGGCTTTGACAGGATCATCATCTAGTCTTTCTAGCATCAAGAATTGGGCTTGCTTGGAGAAGCCTCATTGATTAGCAACTCAAACTTGTCAAAGTCTTTGTCGCTAATCTCAAGAATAATCTTGCAATAGGCATCGAGAGAGTTCCCTTTCTTTGTGTGGAAGGCTTTCACACTCCACTCTCAAACCAACTAATAGCACCTATACAAACACCGGTCCCAAACCAATCTACTCAAATCTCTAGAAAACATAATGAAAACACATACAGTCGAACTTCAGTCTAGTGATGCTTGCCATCAGAGCAAGCCAAGTACCTCCCAAAAGTACCATGGTCTTCCATGCCTCTATGTAACCTTTTAGTCATGGTCCCCCCGGTGAGCTCTTGCTACATCAAGCTCCATCTCCAGGTGTGTTCCCCCATTTCTGCAGGTGGTACTCGACCGGTACTTAGATCCCATGACTGAGCAACCTCCATCCTCCACCACGTAGGCTCAATCTGTGCACTATTGTTCTATGCCTGCTATGAACACCATCACCCCTAGGTCTGCATACTCTATCTCAATGCAACATAACATTGTCACTAAAAAGAATTCCTCGGTTACCATATTGGCAGATGCCGTGTCAGATGGTTCTTCCACTTCTTGTTTTCATCATCAAAAGAGTCCCCCTCCGTCATTCTTGGCATCCTTCATTTTCAACAGCTTTGCTTTGCCAATCTTGCTTTTGGCTATGAAAGCCTTCTCGTCACCATCGTCACTTTTGTCATATAGCTTCATCTCGGCTTCTTCTAGAAGCAATAGTGGACCCAGCTCTTCGAACGTGAGAAAAGATTGCTTGCTCCAGCCAACCCTAACAAAAGCGGCAAAGCGGAATAAAGAAAGGCCTTGAGATTTTACAATGAAAACTCGAATGCCAACTCACTCTTGTACATGAAGACGGAGCTTCCCTATCAGGGGAGTAACTAGCACAGGTTTCCCACACATCTGGTCAGCATCCAGAGCCCTGCCCAACTCCTCCGTCTTAATCCCTAGCCTCAGGTCTAAATCCTCTGAGATTAAGTTATCTGTAGTCCCGGGATAAACCCTGCTCCCGCAAGCAGCAAGTACAAGAATCTATTAGAAAAAATGCCAATCTCTTACCCAAATTGGTTCCTAATCTTGCCCCAAGATAGCAGCAACTCTCTTTCCTCTAGGTTTGTCACTCAACCCAAAATGTCTGGAATTCCTCCAACCATCAAGTTTTGCTGTCCTGGTGGCTTTCTCTGCTCCCTTGGACCTGAGGGTTTTTCGGGGCGCTGGGCAGCCACAGGCCCTTCCTTCCCACACCTGAAACATTTCCCCTCTTTGCAAAAAATGGCTTTCTACTCAGGGAAAACTGGGGTTTACCCTTGCAGGATTTTGGTACTTTGTTTCCCCTCGGCCTATAGAGAGAACAATTCAGATATGGAGAGAATACACACCGATATTCAACCAAACAAATTCATAAATAGAGGTGATTTATAAGTACAAAATATAGCCGAAACTGTGACAACACCATCAGCAAACAGACGCTGAGATAAGCCACCAAGAACAGCCCCTGTTTGCTGATGTAATTGTTGTAGACTTCTTCTAGATCAACACATGTCCTCAAAGGACTTTTGTGGCTCCTCTAATGAGTTTTCTACTTCTCTTCCTGTACACTGCAATCCGGCTCTTCTACAGTGGGTAGGTCTGCCCCTGCATGTGCTTCTTGACTGTCTAGCGACTCCTGCAGAATGACTGCTGTGAGAACCTCTTCTGCTGCATACAAGCACTCTCCTTTGCCAACAATCTGCTCGTCTACACCAAGGAAGAGGATGAAATGCCCAAAGACTGAACTGAAGAATGCTCCCCCAAGGGGGCCTTCTTATCAGGCTGGAACTGCCCATGAAATAGCCAACCGATAGGGCAGACTGGCCGACCAGTCTGTCACCAACCCCGACCCCTCCTACTGCTGACCACAGACCGGTCTATACCATCAGTCTATTGCTTCTTTGCCTGCCTATAAGGCCTGCCCTAGGCAGCCCTTGTTGGCTGCTTCTGTTGCTGGCCTTGCTGCCCACCTGGCAGGTTTGTATATCTGCTGCATTATGACCTGTATATGCTGTCGCAGATCTGCCATGGACCTGCATGTCAGCCGACCTGCTCCAGGCTCTCCCACTGTACCTTTTGTACCAGTTCAGGTGGCTTCTTTCTTGCTGTGTACTGAAGCAGCCTTGTGCCCATCGGCCAGCCATTGCTGCTGGCATGAGTGGCCCATGTGGTTGCCCTAAATTCAATACAAGATCTATGTGCTGCCCATGTGGCAGCCAACTGCGGCCCACATGGAATCCCTAAACCTCCCCTCTCTCTCTCCCCCGCCCCCCCCCCATCATATACAGTAAGTCATCCTCCCCAATGTCCTCCTCATATGGGAGCTCACAAGTGAAGAGATGACCATCATATTCCAACAGAAGGCTCTACGTCGCAGGTCCGTGTTGTGTAATTTTAAGGCTCTTTCGTCTCTCCTGTTCTCTGGCCATATCTTGTTCCAGGAAATCTTGGTTTAAAGCCAATCCCTTTCCCTAGGACGTTTAGATCAAGATAAAGGGGATTTGGGACAATGCATTAAAAGAACACAAAAGGGCGGCTCTTTCTAGAGCAAAGAGAAGACAGGTTCTAGAAGATCAACTTAAGGTTTTGACCTTGGACTTCTCTGAAGAGGGACAATCAAGACTAAGATTGATAAAGGAACATGTTAAGAAGGAATAGTCCATCATGATGCAGGAACAGAATATCTATATAAGAGGAGACAGGTTCTAGAGGATCAGTTTAAGGTTTTGACCTTGGACTGCTCTGAAGAGGGACAATCAAGACTACGATTGATAAAGGAACATGTTAAGAAGGAACAGTCCATCATGATTCAGCAACAGAATATCTATATAAGAGGGTGGTGGCCAGGAAAAGAAGATAGAGCAAATGAGGACATGTTCAGGATTATTAGAAAGAAAACCATGCAGAAAACATAACAGAGCTAAAGATGTAGGGCCGAGTCGTTAATTTTGAGGAGGAGGTTGTGGCCTCCCACTTCAAACAAATTTCTAGGGAACAATAAATTCTGTCCACGAGTAAATGTGTTGCTAATGTCACATGCACCCCTGCACTAGGGTGCATTGTGACACACTCGACTCACCATCAAGTACATATTGTACATCAATAGACCCCTACAGTAGGTTTTTTGTTGTATGCCATGGCCCCATTGTAAGCCCCAGTCCGGGCACGAGTCAGGCACGAGCTACATACATCAGTCTCCGAGCCAGGGTCAGTCAAAGTCCTCTGGTACCTATTGGAGAACTAGTTAGGTTAGTTGGAAGTCAGCCCAGTTTAGTTAGGAACAGTTAGGGCTAGTTTAAGTCATATGGCCAGCCTTTTGCTTCCATTTGAGGGCCTTCCAGCAGCCAAGTGAATACAGCTGGGTCGCCCTTGAGCTGACCAGGTCAGGTCATTTGACCCCACTTGTCAATCCAGGGGCTGCAGGTCAAGCAGTAAGTCGGCCCCCTAGCAGTCTATAAAAGGGGTTTTCCAGCCCCTTCTTTTCAGTTCCAGCCTTTCCCAGGCTCCAGCCCCTTTTGCCATGCCAATCCAGGTCCAGAATCAGCCCTACAGCACCCCCATCGGATCGCAATTCAAGGACTGATCTCCATGCAGCATCTCAGCAGAGTTTGGACAGCAGCAAGCTTAAGGTTTGGCAGTCTGTTCCAGCAAATATATTTCAGTTTACAGTTCAGCACTTCATCTCAGTTCATCTCTCCCAGCTCTCTCAGTCCATTCACATCCCAGTTCAGCTCTCTCACTCGCGCAGTAACTCTGCATGCCCGTGAACAGCACTAGCCTCATCACTAGGCTTGCATGGTGGTCTACATCGATGGTGTGGACAGCATTGAGGTCTTGGTCATTGTTCGGTGCTGCTTCTTAGGTCTTTGGGTCTATTCTAGTGTTCGCAGTGTCTCTTCAGAGTTGCTATGTGGGTATAGGGACCCAATCATTTGTCGACTTGCTTCTCTCTTTACCCTTGTCTCTCTCTCCCCTGTCTGTGGTGCATAACTGAAGACAACTAAAGGGTTAAAGAAGGTCTAGCTAAGATTACACACGATCATTAACCATTGCATGTTACATTGATATCGGAGCTTCGGTGTGTGATCCAGCTTTACTACCGCGAGTGCATGGTTATGTTGACATAAGGAAAGATCACACATCCAAGCACCATGATTAGGAAAGCAGAGAAACTTCCAAGAAGACAAAGACCACTAGAAAAGTACGCTTCTACCAAGCACTCAAGAGATGATGGAGAAGCATAATTGACTCCTCTTGACCCAGCTAGAAGAAAATTAATGGCAGCAGGAAGAAAGCAAAAGACAGCTGGACCAAACTAAGCAGCAATTGGGGAAAAAGGAGGCCGAAAATTCTCAAAAATCCAGGGATGTCTCAGATTTGAAAAAACTCCTCTTGCTGATGTGAAAGGAATAAGAAGGCATGTTAGCCATCGTGCAAGCTAGCTTGCACGTGTCAGCTTCCACACCACCAGCCTCTACACCAGCCAAGGTCACTCCACTCACCGGATCCACTCTGAAATTCACAAAGTACGACAGTAAGTGTGATCACTCAGCTACAGTTCGTTCATCAATTGATCGCACATTTCTCTCTTGCACGAATTCAGGATGAGCAAGATAAAATCCACTTGCAGCCCCTCATCTCACCGTTAAGGCAGTTACTTGGTGGCAAATTGGGCCAGTAGCCATATTGACCCTGTCACAAAGTAACTAATTTGATTAGAAATACATTTGTGCCAGATCTTAAGTCACGTTTTTTGCCTATCCATATATGCTTAGCCTACAAGATGAGTTTCTCGTCTATCCTAGAATGGCTCGCCTGTGTTGTCCTAGTAACAAGGTCATCACATTGGCACAGCAAGAGGGAGTGTCCGAAGACAATAAGCTAAAGCAATTCATCAGAGGTCTGGACTCCAACGTCCGTTTCCCAATACAGACTTTCGACCTGCTTACCTATGAGCAGGCATTGACCCTCGCTCAGAATTGCTGAATGGGGAAAGCCCAAGCAGGTCCAATATCTAAGAAGACCCCAAAAGAGAAAGCAAAGGAGAGCATTACAAGAGGTTACCTACAACCCGTCAAACAGAAACGGTACCAATGCGAAAACAATTGTTCTTTTGCCATCAAATAGCTAGACACAAGAAGAAGAATTGTCCAAAGTGGTTGGCAAGAAGGCTACCACATCACTCGCTTTGAGCGTCGCTTTTGCGGTCGCCGCTCCAGCTCCTCTGACTTCAGCTACAAAAGCAGTCTTGCTTAATTGAACCCAACACCTTCAGTGGTGTTTGAAGGTGAGAAGGAGGGCGACCTCAAACACCAAATAAGGCTCTTATCAGGGCTTATGGTACAGCTAAAGGGCAGCAATTTTATTGTGCCTTTTTATGGGAAGTCCCAAAGATGCCATCTCCCTATAGCTGGCCAAGAAGTTGGGCTACAATCACATACCTCGTTAGCTCGCAAGTTCACGCCCAGTTTACACACACAAATCATCCACAAGGCCACTCAATTCTCATTTTCAGCTCAAAAGACCTCATTTCAGCGGGATTTTCTGATTACACCTTTGCTTGGTTGCGATATGATTTTAGGGATTACATGGTTCCATGAGCATTCGCCTGTTTCAGTGACAGGATACCTTCACCATTATAGAGGGTCTTTCGGAGCCTAGCATCATTCACCAAGGATAGAAGCACTCCAAGGATCCCATTGATTTCATGGACTAAGGCATCCTCAAATGGCCATACATCTGCTGAAAATTCTGGGATGGGTATTACTTGGGATGCAGTTACTGCTAGTCGCACCTTTTTTCCAGAAGATGATGTAGCTCTTTTATTGCCATGCTCTCAGGATCATGTGGCTGATCCTGAGATGGATATGCAGAGTTGACATGTTGTGGCATTGTACAGCATGTACATACTTGTAAATCTGTAAATATGCAGTCATAAATACGATGCCTAACCTACAATGTACAGAGAATGTGTGACTTGAATAAATGGAAAATCATCTGTGCTTATATCCATAAGAAGCAGCCTGACATAGTTGCTTTGCAAGAACATAATCGACATGGTTTTGCTGGCAGCACACGCCATTTTGTGGGCTATGATATTTTCTATGCAGGTGATAATTCCTTTTATGGAGTTGTGGTGCTGGTCAAGCATGAATATCAGCCATTCGTGGTGTTCAATAACCCGCAAGGCAGGTGGATTGTCGTTCAATGTTTACTGTTTGTGGAGGTTTTTGACTTTGCTTTGTTTTATGCCCCACAAAAATAGCAAAGGAGAGCTGCTGTCTGGCAGGAAGTGCGAACCTATCCTTGGAGGCAAAATAACTTCTGTCTGGTGACTTTAATATTGCGTCTCAGCCAGTGAGCAAAACACATATATGCTTGTAGCAGCGGAAAGGATGCAGTGGACAAATTGCTTTCTCAGCATGCACTTGTTGATATGTAGTGCAGCCCATCAGAAGCCCTGTTGGCAGGTCCAGCCCCTTACCTCCATTCCTTTCCAATCTTGAAACGCAATTTTCCTGAAATGATATCCTAGACTGGCTTCCCTTTGCTACTTGTGCATTTCCGGTTCAGTTTATGGTCAACTACTTTTCATGATAGGGATTGGCTAGGGAAGCGCAGTCGGTTACAGCTAGCCAGAAATAGGGTTAGTCTTGTTGCACGTAGAGCTGTTGGGACTACAGGCAGAAAGAAAGAAAGAAAGAAAGTTGCAATAGGATTCGGTGATGGCATTTGTAACAGATTCAATCGGGCACTTGAGGACCTCACTCATCTTTTTATGGACTGCTGTCAATCCAAGAGGTTTGGAATGCTATCAAGAACAACACAGTTTTTTCCCCTTTAAGTTATACCCACAGTCTTTTTTACTTTGTGGGAGTTATCCAAACCCAAATATCTTTTAGGTATCTGTGAAAATCTTGATGCAAGACTTTTTTTCTGATATATTATAAACCCCACAATTTTCTCCCAAAAAAAAAAAGGAAGGAAAAGAAACTCCTCTCAAGGCTCTCTCCTTCTCAGTACATCTCCCTCTCGTATGCTGTACCATACCACTCAGTTTCCAGAAGACACCGTAGCAGTCCTCTACTGTTAGCCTGGTAGGATTCCCACCTATTGGGAGAAGTCAGCCCTTCCTACAAGCTCGGTACTACCTTCACTATGTGAATTCCACTGACTTTTAAGTCATTCTCATCTGAATAGCTCACCTGCACCTAGGCTCTGTTTCTCATAAGGAACCTTTACTGCACCAAGTCTCCAGCTCCACATGCCTCAGGGAGAGCTTAGATAGGCTAGGGTAGGCAGGAGAAGAACAGCCAATGGCTGCAGACTGCACAATAGTGCAAGAGGAACTGGAAGTGAGGGGGAGAACCGCTTGACATGAGAGGTGAGGGGGAGGGCTTAATATAGGGGCAGACCCCTGATCTGGCCGACTGCCAGGTCTGCTGGCCAAGCTGCTCCTAGCTGACTGGCCCTGCAGCCTATAAATGGCCATGTGCAGGGTTTTATCCGAGACAGCCTCCTGCAGCTTCTGCTACACCAAAAGGATTTCTTTTCCCCCAGGTAGGCCTAATATCTTCTGATGGGGCTTACAGGCAGGCTCTGCCCTTAGCAGAATAATTCAGCAACTACATTGTCAGCTGTGTTTTGTAAGCTTCTCCAAACAGTAAGTGGGATTTGAAGCAGTTTCTCTACCACATTTTGATACAGTTGCTAGACGTCTAATGAGATTTCTTGGGACTTCATGAAATTCCCAAGTTGATACCAGACTTTTGAGTGTTTTATGTTAAACCCTCTTCAAATATAGAGCCAATGGCTGAAGAGTCCTACAGAACAACTTTATTACATTTTGCAAAAAAATCAAGATATGAGTTGAAATACAATGATTAGAACATTTGTACACATACAATATCACAGTTTTGATAAAGTTTTAAAAATGATAGTGCAAATATCTATAAACTAAGCTTTGATATTCTTGGGGGAGGACAATTATTAGAAAAATGTTGCAGCCATGGTCAAGACTGTGTCTGCTTGGATAATTCATGCATATTTCAATATATTCTGCTTCTATGCCTGATCTAAGTTTGGAAAGAGTTCAGATTAGTAGTAGTTCTCTTGGAATTGTGTTTTTTTGGCAAGTCTAGCAATATAAAAGAGTTGTAAGACTCATCAGTGATGCTGGTGAAGGGTACTCCACATGCAAGGCACTTTGCCCTCATCGAAGGCATGTTTATTCACTAGAAAGGTGCTAGTCTTTGTAGAAATAGTAGCCTTTAGTTATGTTGTGCACGATGTGCTTTGCTATCACGTATTTTATCTTGCTAACATATCCACACAAGACCCCTCAACACACCCTCCAGGCTTTCATGAAACAGAGAGCTTAGATTGTGTATATATTCAAATCTGATTTAATATTTTGTAGAAGTATCGTGGGCCTAACCTTTAAATAATCTATCACTTTACCAAGAGGATTTGCAGCCTGGCATAGAGACTGGACGATCTCCCTTAGTGTCTTGACCTGTAGCAACATTAAAAGTAGTACTCATTAGACACAAAAAAGCGGCACTCGTTAGAACCTTCATCACTTGAGCAGAGTGAAAGACATGTTAAAAGTGTGCTTCTAGAGCTTTTAACCATAACAAAACTTCTCTCGGCACATATGATCCAATCAGGGTTTGAAAAATATAACCAAACCTGTACATACATGTATTAACACTAACTTGAAAAGTATCGACACGGTCCCTATTTTTTGATAGGTCACATCTCTTGGAGTGTCGCTGACACACCTCTGGGCCTCCAAATGAGGCGGACAAGGGGTCAGGGCACTATAGGTACAGAGCATGGGGTCAGGAAAACTATAGGTAGGGAGTATACCTGGACAGAAAGATTACACATGGTTTGCATCAGGATCGGAAGAATGACTGCACCTGGAAAAGCATCTGGAACAGCCATGATGACATGTGGAAATACAGCAGGTATGGTACACTGCCAGCCAGTAGGCGCCTGCTACAGGAAGACGTTCCAGTAAAACAGGTCGGGTTTTGCAGCAGACCAGGTCGGTTTTCCAGACTGACCGGTCGGCTATTTTGGCAGACTCTAGGTCCCTACATAACCTATGAATAGGTGGCCATTTTGGATCACCCCAACTCAGCAAACTGAAGCCTCTGAAGCCTCTGAAGGTCCCGTGGATTGTATAGAGGGTGGCAGATTCTTTCTTCTGTAGGACTCAGTCGGAGCAGTCTTCCTTAACTGTGATTTTACCCAGCACCATTGACTGGATGTTCGAGCTCATTTAAGAGCAGTTTTTCCCAAGCTTGGTGGATTGAATACATTGAGTACTATTCCTTCTCTATATGCTGTATTATGTGCATGAGTTCAGTGAGTGTTTGCTACTGTGTCCGAGGGAGAACAGTGAGTGTTTCGAGTTTATTCCGCACAGTTAGGGTTGCTGTCCAAACAGTCCCTAAATCTAACATGGTTTCAGAGCCTTGTCAGCGACTCCTGTGATACCCCTCAGGGAGAGAGCCCCTCTAGCGAACGAGGCGACCCCATTTCAGGAAGAAGTAGATTCAGTGTTTGATTCAGACGAACTCCCTAAGTCTTTCACATCCTCATCATGGATGTTCGATATTCAATTCCAAGCTTTGGAGAACCAGGTAAACTTGATGGTTCAAATTTTCCTTTGTAGAAGATGAAAGTTGTGGACACATACATTGGTGCATGGACCATCCTCACGGACATGTACAAATTGAACAGTCACCACCTCACCCGTAAGATGAGGGACTGCCAAGTGGACTTTATATTGCTCATCTTGAATCCGCGCTAATGAAAAATGAGCTACAAACTGATGAATAAATTACAAAATTGCTGAATGGTCACCACATTTACCATCATACTTAACAAAATTTGGAGTGGACCGAGTTAGTGGTGTTACCTTTGTCGATGACAAAGCTATGGCGGAGACGGCTGTTGTGCTCAAACTTGCCTGCATAGCGGCTAGCATCTGTTTATGTTGGAGAAGCATCGCCTCTCGGTCTAGCTTTTGTTGCCTCTCTGCATGGGCGAGCACTACGCATCGCAGTGCCTCCTCATTTTTGCATTCCTCACGCATCAACAAGAGCAGTTTTTTGAAATCTGTGGTTCCTCTTTCTTCTAGCGGATTTTCTGCTTCTTTTACCTTCAAACATTGTTTTGTCTGGTGCAACTATCTTCTGATTTCTTCTAGCTGGGATGAATGTTCTTCGAGTTGAGTTGCTATAGGAGGACTCGATTCTACTCTAGAAGATTTGCCATCACTTCTTGAGCACTTGGCGGAAGCGTATCTTGTTGGTAGTCTTTCTCCTCTTCAAAGTCTTCAAGGTTGAGTCCTTAACCTGACCCTTGCATGGCGCTTGATTGTGTGTCCTTTCCGGATCTCAACACAACCCTACACTTGTGATAGTCAAGCTGGATACAAACCGAAGCTCTAATACCAATGTAACATGCAACGGTAATCTAATCGTGTAATTCACAACAAGACCTTCTTTAAACCTTTAGCGGGGAATTAGCCTTCTTTACCATAGAGAGAGAAAGGAGATGAGGGTAGAGAGAGAATAGAGTCGACAACCGATTGGGTCCCTGTACATACTGAGAGCCCCCTCCCCCAATCAGGGGAGAATTTGCTTTATACTTGGAGAACTGAGAAATACAAAGAACACTCTTCGAGAGAGCACAAAACGCGCTTCTGCAGAGCTCACTATGCACACGTAAAGCAGACCCAAAGACCTGAGAGGCAACACCAACCAATACCGAGACCTTGATGCTGTCCACACTAACAATGTAGGACGCTTCTGCAAGGCAAGGGAGAGGCTTGTGCTGTCCACCGGAATGTAGGGTTACTGCATGAGTGAGAGAGTGAAAGCTAGGAGTGATAGATCTTATAAGAGAGCTGAGAGACTAACTTACATAGCTTGTGTCTGACTGTCCCTGGACAAGGGCTCACAAAGGGGTCACATCATACGACAAAATCTCCTATTAGGGAACTATTACGCACTAAAAAAGGGGATCCCATTCTGGCTCCCAGGGTCTTGAGGCCACGGTCTAGGGATGGGAGAAAAAGTGGCTATACCCATTCTAAACCCGTCCTACACCAATTGGTTTAGGATGGAAGTAAGGAGGACAAGGGGTAAGGGCACTATAGGCAGGGAGCATACCTGGACAGAAAGATTGCACATGAGGTGCTTCAGGATTGGCTGACTGACTGCACCTGGAAAAGCATCTGAAACAGCCGCGCAATCCATCCCCATGTAGACTGCCTCATTGCCTATTCATATAGTTTCCCTCTCTCAGCTCATCTTCCATTCCTCCGCTCACCTCTGTCATCATTGTCTCTCCTCAATCATCCTCCTTCCTTATCTCGCTCTACAGGAGACATCACCAAAGTAACAAACCATTGTAGAGGGACTAGGGGCTATTACCACCATGGCAGAGGGAACACAGGCGGCCACCTAAGCAGAGGTAGATTTTTCCAATCTTATACAAGCCAGCCTCTCAAGATCAACTTCATTCGTTTCTTCGTTACAATGTACCACCTTAATGGCTTTTCCAAGGATGGGGTTGGTACATGTCTTAGGCATGATTGGCGCTCACCATGGTGAGGGATATGATGGAGATACAATACATGACCCTCCATGATGGACTGCATAGGCCTGAATCTAGATCTTGGACACTGTGACACATATGGGACAGTCTCTCAGATTGTGACATACAGCACTACTCCACTTTGTATGGACACAAGTTGAGGAAGTCAACGCACAGGTCACTCTAGAAGGAGATGCATTGACCAGTTTGTCTATAATACAGCAACGTGCAGGTCCTCAAACAGAGCAACTCCCCAAAGTCAAGATACGACGTGCAAATCAAAGACCATGCAATGCTTTCAAAGGCTGAACAAATTACAGGTTAATTTAAGGACACTTCATGTACGTAGTGCCCTGGACCCAATTCCTCTGTACAAGCGGAATTTTGAAAGGAATAGTACAAGTTTGAAAGCCAAATCTTTTAGTAGAAGCGAAAGAGGAAAGAGAGAAAACCTACCGAGCTAGTCGAAGCGGATGAATCGACCATAGTAGACGGTCCTTGGTAAGAGAGAGTGAAAAAGGAATAGGTGAGGTAAGAGGGCACAATGTGGGTAGCAGCTTCAGTCGTAAAGCCTCCCAGAGAGCTAGACTGTGTTGAAGATCAACAGGGAGGTGAGGATGTAGTGGTGCCAACTGAAATGAAAGTGGAAGCTCCTCTGTGCAGTGCCGACTGTGGCAATGGATAAGATCCTCCTAAATCAAACCGGGAGTTATCTGCCATGATCCTCGTCACCCTTTTGTAACCGCAAAGTTAAGACTATGAGATGGCAAGAAGTTGCAGAAGAATCAAACTACAATGGGCTCAAAGCTTGTTAGTTTCTTTGGTCACATGACGGACATTTTCGAATAGCAAACATCGTCAAAATTTTGTACGTCGTTGCACAATTTCGGCTTTTGATTTTGCATGTAATTTTGGCGCTAAGTATGTCCCCCCATACATTGATAAATGTATATACATACGTATGGTTAAGATTGATTCATATGCATCCCATACATCAACTTGGCAAAAAAAAAGAGAGTGATTTCTTGTAGAGAGTCTCGGAAAAAATTCTCACTTTATATGTTGTAAATTCCAAATTTGAAACAAAAAAACTTATATTTTTTAACTTTGTTGTAAAATTTTGGCCTAAATTAAAATGTAATATGGAGCTGACATAAGCCTATACATGCCATATTGTGGCCTTCATGACCACAATACTTGTAGATGACATTTTTGCCATCATCCTTCATCTTCCCTTTTACTTTGACTGCATATACATGTTCTCTTGCACCTACCATGTTTACTTATATTCTCCTCTCCTGGCTTAGAAGCATTGCAATGGTATCATGGAATGAAAGAGCATCAAATTTAAGGTGGAGATTAGTGACCAGCTCACTGTACGTTTGTGACAAGCTCATGAGGAGTATTGCCTTGGCATATGTAGCTTCTACATGAACTCCCCGTTCCTACAACTACTTAACAATGGGTTACATCTTATTAAGATGTGTACCTAAGGACTCTTCGTCTCCCATTTGAAGTCCGAATACCTCCTACTTAAGCATAATTTTTGAATTCTTGACCTTGGGACAAAATTTTGTCTCAAGGATGCTCCAGTTCTGGGCCGCGGCTTTGGTCACGTCCACATGGTGGAAGTATTCAACTCCAACGGCTCAACTTGGAAGGCCATGAGCCTTTTCATTTTTGAGGTCCCAGTGTGCATCTTCTCTAGGCCCTAGTTGTTTGTTGGCTTCATCTCATCCCTTGCCACTACTCCCCACAATCCCTTATCCATAAACAATAATCGAACAAATGAGCAACTTGCTACCTTGCATAAGTCAATGAAATTTAGTTAGAGGTTTTATATTGCAATTTCTGAAGAACTCCTACACATTGTACTAAACACTTGAATTCAAAAATTTTAACTAGCAGAACTACAACCAATACCTTATTTTCCACAACTTGCTCATAAGTTATAGTTATTGAAAACAAACAAGAGATCTCCCTATCCTACTCTTAAACATGCTTGGGCACCCATGATCTTTACAAAGAAAGATTAGCTAAGGGGACGAACCCTTGAGACCTCTAGGACTACCTTACCCCAAAGCCTAGTCCATCTTGCAAAGGAGCATAGCTCCACATATAATTTTCATAATTGAATCTAACATATAATTTTCATAATTGATGTGCAACATGTTTTTAAAATTTACATTTTCTATATACATTATTGAGCTATATGACATTGAAGTGCTATATAGATTTATGTAAAAAATAACCCATGTTTCTACATAACATATATTTTGTGACCCATACGTTTAACCAATCAGATTGCACTATGTAGCATGTGCCATGTTCTATATAGCAAAGATCTTAATGATTGCTAGTATATAAAGCATGCTACATGATGTGTATAAGAGGTTAAGAGAAGTTGAGTGCTATATAGCTCATTAATTATGCTACATAGCACATAGATTATGTTATATAGCATATAAATTATGCTATAGCAAAAACATGAAGACAATTTAAGAGTTATAGCTCGGATGTGCCTCACATTGCAGCCTCATATGGCATACCTTAAAGATAGGTAGTAATATAATTTGCAGTCTACCAACTTCGTGTTGAACTTCAGGACTCTAACTAGAGAGAAGATGAAGGCAACAAGCTAGTTGTGTTGATATGAATGTACTATCAATGGTTCATTATTTAAGAACTTGGTGGCACTAAAGAATAAGAATCATGCTATATTTCAAGCCTATGGTTATTGTAGAAGTAGAGGCATGGGATTTTCCTTTTGAAAAGAGCTCTTAGTAGTTAATTATGTGGCAACAGGTATGGAAATGTACATGGAAAAATGATTTACTATTCCGAGAATATGGACAGAAGCATGGTTGAAATGGTATTGGGTAAACTTGGATAGGATAAAGGGATGGGGTGTGTAGTTCAATCCAACAATACACTTAGTATTTTGTGATAGCTGACTGGATGGTCTAAAGGGTATTGATAGCTTTGAAAAATACCCCAGCCACTACTGCTCACTAAAAAGGTCTTTTCAAGTCACAAAAACATAGACCCCATTGATTAGACATCAACTATGATGCATATTTTAGACTATGAGAAATAAGACGTCTTTCCTTTGTCATGAATGGAAATAATACTTTCTAAGATATTAAGGTACTTGCTCTTCAAATTTGAAGAAAATAAAATTATGGAATAACCTTATGTTGCAGAGTACAACCCATTATTTTCTTATATGTACATATATAAATAATAAGAGACCGTGTTATGATACTTTATAAATTGAAAGAAGGATGGTCGATAGAGGAGGAGGAGTAAGTATAATGCTAGATACTATTAATAGTTTTTGAATGGTGCATGTTATCAAAAGGACATAGATAGAACTGTGTTATGGCAATGAAGCCAACCTACCTCATCAAACATGCATTGTTCTAACACAGTTGTTTGGTGGAATGGTGGCGGGTGAGACAACATACATTTCTAATAGGTATGCAGTGTGATGGAGTTGCTAGAATTCAAGCACATGGTAGATAACTCTAACGAGGGATTTTACTGATAACATAAACTTAATGACTAGTTTGGAGTTTCTCTTCTACATATGTTTTTTAAAAGCAATTAGGAGTATTTTTTATAGATTGAAGCGTTTTTTTCAAGTATTTTGAATGGATGTGTCCCAGATACTTCATAGCTAGTTTATCACAATGAATAGTGGGAGTTTGAGTAGTTTGAGATATACTTAGCACATTATGATTAGTAGGATAACAATTGTATATAGACCTTCTTGTCCTCAGATTCATGTATATAGGTGAGATGGAGTAGTGGAAATTTTGGAATGACAGAAACGTACTTTCTTGAAGGTACCTTCACATATACATGACAATAGAGAGAATGATGTTCAGAATGACAAAGGAAATAGATTATGTTTACTAAGATGGTTATCAAGATGCTTCTGGGTTTTATGGAGAATTTGAGATATGTAATGGTTCATTGAGAATTCAATATGTTTATTGATCTAGCTACCAAGATGCTACTAGGCTTTATGGAGAATTTGAGTATGTAATTTGCTAAGTTTAATGGACAATTTGAGATATGTTATGGAGAATTTGGTAGAATGGTTCATTTGGAATTAATGGATATGTTCCAATTATGTTACATTAGTGTACTACATTGATGTGTATGGGATGATAAATGAATGAAGGTTAACATGGTTAAGACATTTTTCTATCATGGTAGGACTAGTAAGACAATGACTACAAACTATGCCAACTATGCAGTCTGTCATATGTATATGTATACTTTGGAATAGGTTGGTACTTTTGGGAAAAAGACTGATGTGCTATAGTTGGCATGTGTATTTTGATAAGTAGAATGATGTTTTGGATGGAAGATGTAATGTTTCTTGGGATTCACTTGTAGGATGGCTGGAATTAAGGAACTTTGATTGATAGGGTTGTTGGAAGAATGCTGGAATTTCTTAATGATTTGAGATATGTACTGGTCCATTTTATATTTATGATTGTAAGGATGGAAAGAACACTAAAATCTGATTGAATTAGACTATTGGGATCCTTGGAATGGGAAAGATTGCTTTTTTTGCCTACTTGGTACTTATTGGATGAATGTGGGGAGCATTGAGTAGAGGCTAGAATATTTCAGATACAACAGTGTCTTAGAATGATAAATACATACATGAGATGACTCAAAGTAGCATATGTTGATTTCAATATGCTGTTGGGTTTTATGTAGAGTTTGAGATATACAATAGTAGATTTTTTTAATTTAAGGTTAAAGGGATATGTCACCTTGGTGTACCACGTTGATATTAAGATATTTTTTGTCATAGTAGGAGTGGCAAGACGGTAGCTACAAAATGGTTCAACTATGTAGTCTAACATGTCACATTAGTATAGTACATTGATGAAGATGAGATAATAAATGGAGGAAGATCAACCTTTATAGTTTAATATATTTCTATCATAATAGGACTGGTAAAATAGTAGCTATGAACTCGTTCAACTATGTAGTCTGACATATGTATATGCATAGCATGGAATAATTTGGTACTTTTGGAAAGGTCATTGATTTGCCTACACTTGGCAAGTGTATTCAGGTAAGAAGACTAATATTTTGGATGAAATATGGGAGTATTTAGTGGGAATGTAATTAGCTTGAAGGATATATAGGATTAAAGAAATTTGATTTATATCGTTGCTAGACGATTGCTAGAATTTACTGATGAGGAAGCAATATTAGAATTTGGTTGACCTTGACTAGTCGAATCCTTGAATTAGGCAAGATTTCTTTTTTATTACTTGGTACTATTACTTATGAATGTGGGCAGCATTGAGTAGAGAAAAGATAAGCTAGATATGATAGTGTCTTGGTAGGAAACACACACACATGCACACGCATGTGCATGTGCACACACGCATGCAAGCATGCGCACAAACACACACATGCACACAAACACACACGTGCACTTGCATGCACGCGCATGCTCACACATAGTGGCATAGCCTAGGTGTTGCTGTAGTTGCTACTATAGCCCTTGGTTGGTCTACACGAGTAGCCCCTCTAGGGCCTAGCGTCATTGTTGCAAAGCAACAATAGCCCCAAAGGGGGCCTTGCACACAATCACAACACAAGCGCTGTTAAGGTTTGATCCTCATGGGGAGAAGTCTTCAACAAAGCGATGTTGTGGCAGCTTCTGGTTGGGTCCTTCGACGTGGGAATGGGTGGTCATGTGTGATTGGTGCATGTGCAAATACGTTATTGGTGATTGGACTATTGACATAGTGACTGGCCAGTGCATGGAGAGGCACATACATGGCAGTCAGGACTATTCTGGTAGCATATCGTAGCAGCAACAATTGAGGCAGTGACTAGCCTTCCATAAGACGACTAGCTAGTGCATTTCTTCCTTCCTTTTGTCCAAGCTCTCATAGCTCTTTGTCTGGGTCGACATTTCTAGACTCTGTGCCTCAGAGCTCTACTATAGGGTCCGTAGTTGTGTCATCTTGCTTAATGTACCGGCAACAACCCCCGTAGGGATGAGCCGCTAATCAGAATTTTTATTGTGTCATTCACAACAATGAATTTTTCAAATATCTCTTCGCTTAAGTTGTTGTATGTGATCATTGTGATAAAACCGGTTTAGTCGTCTGATTCATTGTGAAATCATCTTGCTTTAAATCATTCTGAATTCATTATTGTGTTGCATGCAAACTATAAGCTCATTACGTGAGTTTACTCTTTAGTGTTTATGGAGTTCACGTATTTCAATTGTTTTGCTCTTAAGGTATTGATTACCAGTATTGAGCATTTTTGTCCAGTTTATAGTTGTCTAGAGAATTTTGTCTATTCCTTGATTCTCCCCATATCAGCTCAAGGGGGGTTTGTTGGAGTTTGATCCTCATGGGGAGAAGTCTTCAACAATGCGATGTTGTGGCAGCTTCTAGTTGGATCCTTCGACGTGGAAATGGGTGGTCATGTGTGATTGGTGCATGCACAAATACGCTATTGGTGATTGGTCTATTGACATAGTGATTGGCCAATGCATAGGCACTTACATGGCGGTCAAGATGGTTCTAGTAGCATATCGTGGCGAGACAACAATTTAGGTAGCGATTGGCATTGCATGCAAACTATAAGCTTGTTACGTGCTTTCAAATCCATCAAGCACCAGCCCCCAAGGGACCTAGCACATAGGCGTGACAGAGAGAACAACCCACAGTTGGGGGCCTTAGAGGTCGCTACAAAAGTAGGAGGGCAAAGGGAGGGAGGGGGAGTAGAGACAGAGAGACACAGAGAGAGAGAGAGAGAGAGAGAGAGAGAGAGAGAGAGAGAGAGAGAGAGAGAGAGAGAGAGAGAGAGAGAGAGGGAGAGAAGGGAGAGAAAGGGTGGCAAGGGGATAGAGGGGTGCGGTGAAGAAGAGAGAGAGTACATGGAGGATGAGAGAAAAGAGAAAGGACATGCAAAGGCAGAAGAGAGAAGAGAGATGAAAGATGAGAGAGATAGCGAAGAGAGTGTGCTCACCACTTTTGTGCATGCGGGCAAAAACATGCTCGCCAAAAACTATCCTCCAAGGGGGAGAACATGGAGCCTCAAGGCAATATTATAGGAGCTTTCCCATTAAAGAGAGGGGAGGTCAAGTTCAAGTCCTTCTTGATTTCCTTTTTTATTTCCTTACCCAATCTAAATAATCCTATTAGGTTAATTGTGAAACATCAAGATAAATTAGCAAGACAGTTGCTAGAGTATCAACACATGTTAAATGATCGTTGACTATGAGGTTGAATAAATAGAAAATGGTGGAATCAAAATAATTCAATATGCAATGCTACTCTCAAAGGTGCTACAAACGACCCTCAAATAGCTTTTCTCTTGTTTGGGTTGGGGTAAGGTGTAATCTTCCCCCACCATATGTCCTTTCCTAGGCTTGCATCACCTCTAAGGCCTTGCCTACTTTTCTGAGTAAGAGTTTGATGTGTAAATCACTAACTTGTAGCCATTTCAAATTGTACTCTTTTCAAGGTGATATAAATGCTTCCATGTACCAAACTTCTTTGCACCTAATCTATTTATGAGCCACTTTACTAGATCCATCTGAGGTGCATTGCATTCAAAACTTCTCCTAGCTACTTCCCCACTTGTGCGTTTGATCTAAATTGCAAATCAAGAAACCCAATTTCGATTTTGAACTAGGGGGCTCACAATGCTTTCTAGGAATTATAGTGTAGCATTCATTCTCTCGAAACATCTAAAATCATGTTTAATCTTAAATTAATAAGAGTTGACATCCACATTATAAATGGTGCTTACATTCCATCTAAACTTCCAACATTGCTTGGGGCTAAAATTCTCTTTAGTTTCAACCAAGAACGAGTCACAGTGACATCTTAATGATGTATTTTACTAACCAATTGTAGTCTTAAAAACGTCTCAATGATGCATCTATTACCACAAGGAACCAATACATAATTATCTAACCAATGCAACCAACACAACTTTTAGTAGGAATTATAAACCAAACACTAAACAAAGCCAAACGCGTTCAAAACCTACATTAGATTGTACCTACATATCTTCTTAGTTTGCAAGAAAGGTCAACATTGTGTCACCAATAAACAATTGCAACGACAATATTTCCCAAAGGTAGTCATAAACCTTTAGGCTTTGCCTATTGAATACTAGTATTTATAACCTAAGAAATTGCTCAATGATTAGACAAAATACCAAAATTGCTATTGGCGAATTGTGATGGATCTCTCCTTAATCATATGTTCTATTACATCTCCATTGATGTGAATAGTTGCAAAGAAACCACAAATAGACCTATTTTTTTTTAAAAATTTACTTCCCAAGAACTAATCCCTTCGCTAGCTCTAATATAAGGTCATCATGCACTCTATCATAACGGCATTACAAATAGACCTATTATTGCTCAAAAAAACACTCCCCAAAAGCATTCACCTTCGTTATCTCTAATATAATGTCCCAAGTGCTCTACTATAATCTTAATCAATTATTATCACCATTGGCTCCTTTCATTATATAGCATACTCTACTATAAGGGAGACATTTGAGAATATTCTCAATATTTCCCTTGTAGCATAATCTACTATATATCCATGTTTCTACCTTCAGTAATTTATTTCTCATGTGATGTATTTAGCATGGAATTTTATACATTGGTCGCTACACTCCTCCATATCTTTGTAGGGAACCCCTTCATCAATCCTCCATTAAATTTTGCCAACAAAGAGCCATGATGGCATGCCTCATTGGTCATATCTATGAAGTCATTCTTCATCATTTCATTTAAATGGATTACTAAACCAAATCTTCTTTTTTTCCACAAAGTTCAAATGTATTAAAGGGCTGCTCAAGCCCAAAAAGAAGACCAAGTACAAAAATATGTAGAATCAAAATGGGACACACGCCCTCTGTCTACGCTGCATATGCAGCTCTGCATATGCAGCAGTGAAGATCACAATTTTAAGTGCACACCAACCAAGAGCAAATTTACACTGACAAACAACTGGGGCCTTAAGAGACAAGACCCATTCCCAAATCTCTGAGGAAACCCTTAGCCTTTATCACTATGGCCATCACTTTGCCATCACAATCCTTGTGATGATTGAAGGCCACACCACCACAAGTATTGTCACGCGGATGTAGGGCCAGCAAGTTGCCAGAGTTGAAGGGATCCGGGCATCCTCCCCCAAAAGCACCATCTTCCAATTCGCACCCAAGAAGAACTTAGCCATGACACTGGATTCATGCACTTCCCTCTTGACTTTGAACCAAATGTCACAAGCAATGGGGTAGTGCCACAGCAAATGACTCACAAACTCCAAAGACTTATTACACAGGGGACACATCAGGGAGACCAAGAGATGTTTTGCCAATTTACCACAAATGGGAAGCCATTGATGGGCCAATTTCCATAGGCAAAATGTGGCTTTACCTGGTACGCAACTCTTTCAAATGGGTTTCAGCCTTTGAGACCACCATGCCTACCACCTGGCCTCTTCGTGCATACCCCATTTTTTATTCAAATCCATGGGGGTCGAGCTATCCTACAGCATCTGTTGATAAGCCATCCTGGCTGTGATTTTCCTGAGGTGGGTCTTGCCTATCACCCATTGGTCCTCTCTCCATTGCCTTGAAGCTACCTTGTTTGTGGGCCACCCCTCCAAAATGCGGTCTAACACCTCTTGAAGAAGATCCTTTTTCCCCCAAGGTCAACGGAATCCACTCCGCTAGTTGCTCTGTAAAGAGCCAATCTGCTGCTTTTGTATCCCATAAATCCATCCACCTGTGCAACCCTTTTTTGGATAGACTCTTGGCTCTTATCACATCATGAAAACCAAACGGCTCATCGTGGAAGACCATGCTCCACCAAATTGACTTGAGGATGCTTGATCGTACCTTAGGCCCCTTTGACCTTTCCACGTGAGGAGCTTCACCCCCTCTTTCCATGCTGACACCAACCCTGCTTCGAGATCTGAGCCAACCACCTTAATCAAAAATCCAAAAATCAACCGATCATATCGAGAGAGATCAATCCAAGAACCCACACATTGACCTTTGCCCTTCTCAATTAAATCCTTAAGAATATCAACCCACAAAGAGCGACCATTAAAGAGATGTGGGAGACTTTTATAGATGAGGGCTTGATTTCTTAGCCTCATGTCTAGAATGCCAAGTCCACCCTAAAGTTTGGGGGACTTGAGGGGCTCCCACAAGATGTGGTGTAGTTTTCTCTTACCTGCATACTCCACCCAAAGGAAGGACCGCAACAACAGGCACTCAAAATTGTCCCAATTCGATTTGGAGAAGTGCCAAATAGTGGCTAGGTAAGTCGAAGTGGTTGATAGAAAATGTTGGATGACTAACACTCTTGCATTCCAGCTTAGCTAGAGACCATACCTTGCCTTTAGCTAGCCCTTGATTCTCTCCATGAACCAATTGAATCTTTGCTTAACTGTGACCCCAATGCCCAGCAAAGCACCCAAGTATTTGACCACTTTGCCTCTCGAGATCAAGTTGACTTGTAGAGAACTCAACCAGGCTAGAGGGGGATCTGGGTTGGGTCTTAGTGAAAAGATTTTAGCCAAGCTACACTGGGAGCCTAAGGATCAACAAAACCTACTATTACATCCATTAGACAAGTTACACTTGATCCTTCCTCAACTGAGCAAGTAATTGTGTGACTAGTTGGTTTCCTAAGGGTAGGGACACTCCCTTGACCTTGCCCGATCGCTTGAGCGAGTACATGCCTACGACCCTCCATTTAGACAGAGAATAGCAGGGGCGTTTCCAATAAAAGTAGAGACCATCCTAATGAAACCATCACCAAAACCCAACCGGTCTAGCATAGCAAGGATAGAGTCGCACCTCACCCTATCATATGCTTTATCAAGGTCAAAGCCAAAAAGAATTAACAGTACTTGCCTAGAGTTCATTGCATGGTCCAAAGCCAGAGAGATATTTAGAATATTATCAAGTATGTCATGGCCTTTCACAAAGCCACTCTACTCCTGATCCACGATCTTTGTGCACACTTCTCTAATCCTGATTTCTGATCCTGATTTGCTAAAGATTTTGCTATCAGCTTGTAGGCAATATTTAGCACTGTTATTGGGCACCAGTTGCCAACTTTGATATGGGTCTGCATTTTTGGGAAGAGCTTGACTAGGCTAACATTAACATCTTCAGATAGGGGGCCTTTGGCCATAGCCATACTGGCCATGTGTCTCATATTGTCACCCCACATGTCCTAAAACTCCTTAAAGAATTCTATCAGGATGCTATCTAGACTTGGAGCCCTGTCATTCTCCATGGTGGCTAGGGCCTCTTCTAGCTCCTTTGTAGTGAAGGGTTTGGCTAATAGACCACACTGATACTCAGAGACTTGGGGATGAATTCCTTCCATCAACTCTGCCACTTTTTGTATGTGCCAATGGTCACTCTGAACAACCTCCTCTCATACGATGGCACTTAGCTCCTTTCTAAACACCTCCGCAACATGCCAGAACTTAGTGACCAAATGACCTTCCTTGTCTAGTACTCTATCCACCAGGTCCCTTTTGTGTTTCTTTTTTTACTTGGGAAAAAAATATAGAGGGTTTGTTGTCCCCGACTGACAGCCATAGCTGTCTACTTCTCACTCTGTCCCATTCTGCCTCTTCATGCTCTCTGCCTCTCTGACCTATAACATTGCCCCAATGGCTTTCTATGCCAAGACCAAGTTATCTCCATCATTCTTCCTATTCTCCCTGAACTAGCGCTCAAATTCCCTCACCCTGACAAAAATTCGGCAAATGGCGACATCCCATTTATCACAAGGGTCAGAGAGGTCGGTCAGTTCATAATAACTTCCTGATCTCTCTACAAAACCTTTTAGCTTCTAAATGACTCTTCTTAAATTTGAAAGGGATATCTAGTGACCTACCCATCGCCATCAGCATGTTAAAGGACTAGAGCAATCAGCAGATGGTCAAAGATGCCCGTGCCCAAGGCCACTTCCCCATGCATTGGGCTCCTTAGCCACCATCCTTCCTCAAAGGCATAGACCATGTCTAATCTGGCAGCCCTGAATTCTTCACCCTTTCATCGATTTGAATAGAAAAACCCTGGCATACCTTCTAGGTCCATATTTGCATAGCCTACAAGGCCTTTGCTCATCTATAGGTGTTCCCATGCATCCCGATCCATGCCTACAATGTGTGGAACTAGATGTGATCTATATGCATCATTATTGGTAAAGTTCCAATCACCCCTAACCAACCAATTTTCACCTTCCATGCATGATTCAAGATGCTCCCAGCAGTTCTCTCTCTTGGGGAGTGTGGGGGCCATATTCAAAAGCTACTTGAAAGACAAACAATATCTAGATGCAAAAACAGCAACAATAGTGCCTTTGTCATCTCGATATAGCTCCTTCAAATTGAGATTACCTTGAATTAGTACTTCCACACCACCCTCACCTCTTGAAAATAATTGGCAAACACTTCGAGCCCTAGCCTCGAGCCCTAGCCTTCGACAATCAAACCACCACTCACATCATCTGAACCACACTTCAATTCTTGAAGTAAAAGAATTTGAGGCCTCAAATTTTCCACCACCGTAAGGCATCCTTTTTGTTTTCCTTTGTCACACTAGCCTCAAATATTCTAAGACATTAGTGCAACCTTGATGCCCTACTGCACCTGCCCGCACCCTGATTATTGAGCCAAGACTTTGTACACATTCTAAAAAATTTAAATCTCTTATCTTTCCCGGTGCTTGCCAACCTAGCCACCTCCTTAATTCTTTTAGAAAGACTTTTGGTTGCTAGCGGGTTGACATGGACCAATTCCATAGGTGTAGTAGACCTTTGCATTGGGATGATTTTGGCAAGTCGTCCTTCTGAGGCTTCTCTTTCAGAAGACACTTCCTGTGATTTGTGTTTGAGAGGTCTTCATCTCGCCATGCAAAGTGCCCGAGGCATCTCTGAGATATGTGAAGCAATAACAATCGAGTCTAGCTCCACCAATTCTTTATCCAAATTAGTGGAGACTTCATGCACCAATGCGATACCTTGCATTGGTTTTTCATTGGAGTCGATTCCTTTTTGCCCCACACCCTCCATTGTTCAGCAGACTGCTTGTTTCCCCCCCCCACCGAACCATGATCACCTTCACTCATGGTTGGTCGAATCAAATGGATTGACTACTTACCATTTGTCTGGATCAGTACATCTTCCTACATGTTAGATTGCGTGGGTGATGCAACCTTGTCCGCTCGAGCCACAGAGCTGTGTTCATTGGCCTCTCCAAACATTCCTTAGCAAAATGTGCCATCTGCTTATAGAATAAACAGGAATCGGGGAAGGAACCAAACCTGACCTATTGGGCAATCGATAAGCCTCTCAAAAATGTGACTTCAATGAAATATGGTACTGACTACATGCAATCCCATAGGATACATGCTCTTTTACGACCAAACGGAGACCTTGCAGTCAGAGGAATGAGAATAACTTTTCCTAGTGTGATTGCAATCCAATCGAGAGAGTCACCCAGCCATGGAGGCAAATTTGGAAAATCCACCCACACCGGGTAGTCATCATATTAAAACTCGTCCAGTGAAAATGAAGCACTCCAGGGGATAACAAGCACTGAAGCACCTGCAACATGTAAGACCTACCCACCATATCATTATGAAGGGTTTTCAACGCAAAGCATGCCAGGAAAAAAACTTTACCAATGAACTGCACCACATAGGTCGATGCAGGAATATCACTTGAAGACGAGGAATTACTGGAGCTCTTTGAAGTTTGGCACCCTTCCAATGAAGAAGAAGTAGGCACTTCCCCTAGCCAGCCACTTAAGCTCAGGTTTGATGTCTTTATCTTTGAGTTCGTATTGAGCCGAATGCTTTTGGTCTACCTGAAACCAACCCCTAGTGGACACTTCTCTTGCACAATGTGCCACTTCTTATGCAAAATATGTTTAGCCTCCTCATTTCTAGCCCGGTAAAGCCCTTCGACAGCTTCTTGGCTGACGCCTCAATGTAGGACATTGATTCGACATCTTCCTTGCCATGTTCCCACCTGTTGGGATCAAGTCTCTTGAGGAATTGCCTTCATCTTGGCTCATAACATTCATTTCCCATCACACACTTAGAACCCTAGGTGTTGCTCCTCCATCTTTTCAAGGAGCTCCTACTCCCATGTGCAAACATTGGGGTAGGTGGCAACCATCATTGGGCTACCTCAGTTCACTCACGTAGACCTAAGATGTCTTCTAACTACTACCAAATCATTAGGTCTTATGTAATACGCTAGTTCCATCTTATCAAATCCTTTTTGGGAACACTTCTTCAACGTAAGGTCTTAAAATTATTATGACTTAGCTAGGAGTCACTCTATAATAAGCAAGTTGCTGTATTGCCTCACATTTTAAAATCCAACTTTGGTCCATAGTAGAGGAAAGTCTCTTAGCAAGCATAATTGCTCTCTTTTATGGACACATTCGTATTTTTCCTTTAAGGCTATTAAATGATTTATTTTGTCTTATTCTTCATTGCTAAGAGAAAAGGTGGGTCACACAATCCCTAGATCTCTTGCATGGATCCACAACTTTTTTCCCTTTAAACTATTGAGATTCTTTTTTTCTTTTTTTCTTTTTTTCTTATTGTTCATTGCCCAAGAGAAAAGATGGATTAGACAACTTTTACCGTCCTCAATAATTTTCTTCCACTATATCTTGTTTAATACTACGGAGGTATTTTTCCATGTTAATGACCAATGTAACAAAATATATTTTTTTGGCGTTGCCCTTACTAACTCATCAAAGTAGCCTTAAGTTTCATCAAGTCTATAGCCAATTTAATGATTTTATGCACATTGCCTTTATTACATTTTATTAAAAGTCTTACCACTAATTATTTATGCACAATATTCCTATTGAAATTCTTACCATTAATCTTGTTGCTTGGGCTTCTCCGAACTAAGGATTGCATCTAATGTTTCCATAGGCAAAAATCCATTTGATAAGACTCCTATTTTAGGGTAGGATGGTGCCCTAAATTAATAAGACTCCAAATCAACAAGGCATTGTTTTGAAGTTTAAACCTTTAGTAGGGCATGTATCCACTAGCCATTTCTTGAAGATAGAATCTCTTAATCTGGGAAACCCCAAATTTGTGCCTTGTTATTGACTATTTGAGCTGAACCTACCATTCCACCATTTGTGCCTTGTTATTGACTATTTGAGCTGAGCCTACCATTCCACCATTTTTCATCTAGGTCTGCTTAGTTAACAAATTATCTTTATCAGAAAGATCAATCTAGCTATTGTCATAAGAACATCCTCTAACTCCTTTGCCATGTGATGTATCACAAAATAGCCCTACCATTTCAAATCACCCATGATTGCTGATGGCCATTGGGTTTCTTTCAATCCCTCCAATAATTCAACTCTCTCTAGTGAGACCTCAGTATCCTCTCAAGAACATGGATAGAACCTACTGAGATGTTAAGAGCCTCTTAAGAGCATATATAAATCCTAGTGAAACTTTGAGTGCACCTTCAAATATCTCTACTCCAATGAAGCTTCCTCCAAAAACTCTGAGCCACTTTGTGTACTTTAACTACCATCTTATAAGTTGTAGCTCCACTTGATCCTCTGATGGAGAGGAGGTCTTATCGGAGAGCAACAAAGAAAGGGAGAACACCGAAAATTGTGGGTGCTAACTCACCCAAATCAAAGTAAGCTCTTATTATGTATGTATGGTACAAAGGGGTATAGACTGGGGCATCGGCCTTTACCCCAACAACCTCCCACTTAAAGGCCAATGTGCCTTTAAGGGAGAAGATGGGCATCCTAATGTCATCCAACACCCATCAATACTCTGCAATGTGCAAACCGTTCTGAGGAAAGACTCTTTGAGAGAAGATCTACAGGGTTCTCATTTGTGTGAACCTTGACAAGTTGGATGCACTTGTCCTCAATCACCTCTCTAATGAAGTGATACTTCACATCAATATGCTTTGTCTTTGCATGGAAGACAGGATTCCCTGCCAACTGGATGGCACTCTGACTATCACAGTGCAAAATTGGAACCTCTCCTGCAATGCTCAAGTCTCCCACTAGACGAGTAAGCCATATTGCTTCCTTACATGCCTCAGTGGCTGCAACATACTCTGCCTCAATGGTAGACAAAGCCGTACATGGCTGCAAATGAGAGAACCATGAAACTGTACCTCCAGTGAATGAGAAAACATATCCTGTAGTAGACCTCCTAGTGTCTACATTCCCTGCAAAATCAGCATCTGCATATCCAACAATAGATGTGTCCTTCCTCCCAAAGAAAATGCACATGTTCTTTGTACCATTCAAGTATCTCGTGATACCTTTCACTGTTGCCCAATGCTTCTTGCCAAGATTTACCATATACCTACTAACAGCTCCCACTGCAAAAGCAATATCTAGATGTGTAGCAACCACGGCATACATCAAGCTTCCTACTACGGATGCATAAGGTATCTTTGCCATTTCATCCTGCTCCTCATCTGACTTAGGGCTGTCCGCTTGGTTGAGTTTCACATATGGAGGCAATGGAGTACTTATGGACTTCCCCCTCTCCATATTGAAATGCTCAAGTACCTTGCTAATGTACTCTTTCTGTGACAAATGAAGGAGTTTCTTGTTCCTATCCCGAACAATCCTCATGCCAAGTATGTGACTGGCATCACCCAAATCCTTCATGTCAAAGGTCTCATGCAACCTTTTATTTAAGGCATCCACATCCAAAGTAGATTTCCCAGCAATAAGCATGTCATCAACATATAAAATCAAAATAAGAAGGCTGCCATGTGATGCCTTCTTTGTGTAGAGGCAATGATCTGTCTCACTCCGTGTGTACCCTTGGGATCGCATAAATGCATCAAACTTATGGTACCACTCCCTAGGAGCCTGCTTTAGCCACTAAAGACTTTTCTAAAGCTTGCATACCAACCATTCTTTGCCCTGCACAACAAACCCCTCTGGCTGTTGCATATAAATGTTCTCATGAAGATCTCCATGTAGAAAAGCTATTTTTACATCTATTTGGACAAGCTCCGTGTCCTCTCTGGCAACCAATGCAAGCACTATATGAAGGGTAGTCATCTTCACCACTGGGGAAAAGATCTCATCAAAGCCAATACCCTTCTCCTGCTTAAAACCCTTGGCTACCAACCTTGCCTTATACTTAGGCAATGCATCTGCTGGAGACATCTTCAGCTTGTAAACCTATTTGCATGGCAATGCATGCTTTCCTTTGGGCAAATAAACCAAATCCCAAGTGGCATTCTTCATCAAAGAATCCATCTCTGATTGCATAGCCTTCTCTCACTTATGCTTGTCATTCCTAGACATAGCATCCTCAAAGCATGAAGGCTCACCACAATCTGTCAACATGACATAATCTAGAGATGGAGCATATTTCTGTGGAGGTCGTGAGACTCTAGTGGAACGTCTCAACACTTGCTCACCATGAGCATCTTGCTGTCCCAACTGGTTTTCCTACATAATCGGAGGTTTTCCACCTAGATGTGGCTCTCCCACCTCACGATCTATGGGCTATCCATGCCCTGCATCATGTGGAACAGGTTGAGCATGCCTCTCATATGGTGGTTGTCCATCCTCTTGAAACACCACTCTGCATATCTCAATAATCTTTTCTGGCTTCTTGTGCATCTTGTCCTCATTAAAGATAATATCATGGCTGCGTACTATCTTCCTGGCCTCTGGATCCCACAATTAGTATCCCATCTCGCTTGAATCACCATATCCAAGAAAAATGCACTTCCTTGACTTTGGATCAAGCTTGTTGCATTTTTCCTTAGGGATATGAACATAAGTTTCACAGCCAAATACACGAAGATGCCCATAAGATGGTGGCTTGCCTGACCAAATCTCTTCTAGCACTTTCCCATCTAGTGCCTTGCTAGGTGATCTATTGATAAGATGTACTGCTGTCTTGATAGACATAGCCCAAAAGCCATGAGGTAGACTGGTATTAGAAAGCATGCTTATAGTCCTTTCTTGAATAGTTCTATTCATCTTCTCAGCAACCCCATTCTGAGAAGGATTCTCAGGAGTAGTCAACTCCTGCTTGATGCCATGTAGCTCACAAAAATTCTTAAATGCATAAGAGGTATACTCTCCTCCATTATCAGTGCACATGCATTTGAGCTTCTTGCCTGACTGATTTTCAGCAAATGCTAAGAACTTTTGAAATGCATCAAAGATATCACTCTTCTTCCGAAGAGGATAGACCCACACTTTCCGTGTAGCATCATTAATGAAAGTAGCAAAGTAAGAAGTATCACCCAATGAGATAGTAGGCATAGGCCCACACACATCACTGTGAACCAACTCCAATGGTTTAAGCCTCTTCTTGCCCAAAGATTTTTTATTTGAAGACCGTGTTTGCTTCCCATACATGCAATGCTCACACATGCTAAAATCTAAAAAATTAAACACAGGAACATACTGCAAACCAGAAAGTATCTTCATTCCTGTCATGCTCATGTGTGTCCCAATCGATGATGCCACAAAGAGATGGATGGTTGCTCGATCACATTGATTACATTATCTCTTATGCCTGACACATTCATTGAGTACAACGTTCCATGCTTGGAACCTCTAGCAATCACAAGTGACCCTTTGCTAATTTTCCATGTGTTGTTGCCAAAAAACACATGATAGCCATCATCATCAAGCTGTCCCATACTTATCAAGCTCTTTTTCATGTTTGGAACATGCCTAACATTCTTGAGTACAAATGTAGAACCATTAGGAAGAGACAAGTGGATATCTCCCACTCCAACAATGTCACATGGATAATCATTTCCAAATCTCACGGTTCCTTTCCTTCCTACATCATAAATGGTAAACCACTCCCTATGTGGAGTGACATGGAAAGATGCTCTTGAGTCTAGTATCTAATTCTTGACAATGCATCATCACTAGTCATAAGAAAAGCATGCTCAAACATAGAGGCATAAAGAATGTCACCCTCATCACTATTGTTACTTATGGCATTCATTTCCTCTATATTGACCGTGGATTTGTCTTCCTTCTTGGGCTGTACATTAGCTTTGCCTTTGCCTTTATCGTTCTTCCATAAGTAGTAATCCTTTTTAAAATGGCCTTTCTTCCCATAATAGAAGCATTCCAAATCCTTTTTGGCATGGGATTTTCCTCTAGATTTGCTTCTAGACTTGCTTGTATTTCTATCGTGGTATTTCCCCCTGGAATATGACCTCCCTCTCACATTGAGAGCACTTGAACTTTTAGTTCCAGCATTGTTCTTTCTATTTACCTCCTGAGTGAGAAGGCTACTCTCAACATCACTACTTGTCATGCCTTCTGCACAAGCTGAATTGTTAATAGCAGTCCTAAAAGTGTCCCAACTTTTAGAAAGGGTGACCAATAAGAACATTGCCTTAACTGAGTCATCAAAGGCAATTTTCTGAGCTGAAAGTTAACTGAAAATTGTGTTAAACTCAGTTAAATGGCTAGACATTGAAGTCCCTTCTTCCATGTGAAGATCTATGCGTTTCTTCAGCCAATACACTTGACAAGCGGCACTCTACTTCTCATAAAGATCATGCAACTTTGTCCACACACCATAGGCACCACCTGCACTATCTTTCACATTGAAATACATCGATTTTGAAAGCGTGAGCATGATTGTGGAACATGTAAGCTCATCCAATTCCTTCCACTCTTCATCATCTTCCCAATCCTCTGGCTTTATGCCTTTGCGTTTTATAGGCTTTACTTGCTTCTTCTGCACCAGAACATTGTAGATTTGCTCCTTCCAATAGGAGAAGTTTGTGCCATCCAACTTCTCAATGTTAAACAATGCATTCTCTAATGCTGAAGCCATCACAATGGATGATAGAACAACCAGGATACCTTGCACCAATGTACCAAACTCAAGCCCAAAAAATATCAACCGCAATGACAATAGCCACACTCTCACTGTCACAAATACATGTTCTGTTGTAAGTGACCTCAGGGCATCCCAAAACTAGCCAATAGCTTTTGCACGGTAGCTCCGATGCAAAAAGTGTAAACAAAAGAAATGTAGCTTGTAGAAAACTCTACAACTTCCCAGTTTAGAGCAAGTCCAAAATCCTTACAGATTTCCTCATACTTGCTGTTGGATACCACCACCTGCAAACTTTTACTGCTGTAATAACACTCTGCAACAATTTTGGCTTGTTTTGAACTGTCAATATCTTCCCAACTGTAACTCGGTTGCCTTTGCTATAAACACAAAAGTTGTAGAGAACAATAGATCTACAAACTTCTAGTTTACTGCAAGTCCAAATTCATTATGGATTTTTTGATATCCACTGCTGAAGGAAGCCCCCTGCTCACTTTTTCTAGCTGTTGTCATAAACTATCAACTGTAAATCATGGGCATACCGGGCATCATAACTTTTTCTCTAGATCTCAAATTGAAAAGCTTTCAAAAACAAGATTGTAGATTGTCCAAAAAACTAAAACTTCTTAGTTCAACTTAGAAGACAATTCCTCATGGATTCTCTGATATTCACTTCTGAAAACAGCCACCTGCTCACTTTTTACTGCTGTCACGACTGCAAACTGCCAATCACCAACTTTTTCTGAAGCATTTGAGGCATAAACTCCAATGAAATAGCCCAACAATTCTAAAAATTATTGTCCAAAAAATTTCCTTAGTGGGAAGAGTATTGCACTCACAAAAAATAATCCCTTCTTGGGATACAAGACAGCTTCAAAAAAAACACTGCTCACTTATGCTCACTTTCTTAGCTAAACAAAGGCTCAGAATGCATCACTTGTAAGCAATCACTTTTAGCCAATCTTTGGCTTGATATGCATCAACTTGAAGGCATAAACCCAACTGAAATCTGAATGTACCAGCCGCCTTTGATCAACTGGAGTCCGCCACAAGCAAAAGACGTTTTTGCTTTCGGGCCCCAAAAAAGCAACTTCCAGTGACTAGAATTGCAGAGCAGTAGGTCGTTTTTGACCGTAGATGGATAATATTCCTTCTCCCCCGCTCAAACAAGGCAATAGATTGCTGGAACAGTCGAGGCAACCTGATATATATGGCTAAAATAGTAAAAACGAGCTAGTATATGTCAAAATACAACTCCCAAGGGTAGCCCACGGGCAGTAGGAGACTCCACACAACAAGCTCGGGCTCTTGGCATAGCAACACTGCAATGCTATAGTCTCCTTATTGGCTTCGCTCAACCAAGCTCTGATACCAGTTAATGGAGAGGAGGTCGGGAGAACACCGAAAATTGTGGGTGCTAACTCACCTAGATCAAGGTAAGCTCTTATTATGTATGTATGGTACAAAGGGGTATAGACTGGGCCATTGGCCTTTACCCCAACATCCTCATGTCTAGAAAACACTTGTATCCTATGGGTTTGAACCACAACAGGATTAAAACCATATTGCACATGTAATCTTCATCCGAGGATTTATTAAATGAGTTTTAATAAAATGTTAATGGAGTTAAATGTAAGGGGGAGAGGGGGAGGCATAAAGATAAAATAAAGCCTAAGAAACATAGAAGGTGTGGAGCATAAAGGAGAGAGCTAATGTTAAGAACTTATGAGAGATAAGGAGGGACTAAAAGGGGTGGTATTAAAGAAGAAAAGTAAGTTAAAAATTATCGAGATAAGGAGGGATTAGAAGGGGTGGTAAAGAGAAGGAATAACTAGTAACGAGATAGGAAGGGATTAGAAAGGGTGGTAAGGGGGGGGCGGGGGGTAATGAAGAGAAAATTAATGGAAAGCCTAGGAAATTCCACGTACGTGAGGTGAGATGTATAATTAACCTGTGAATCTAAGAGAAGACCGCAAATTAGTAGCGCAGTGGAAGAGTGGGAGTAGAGGTGAATTGGTAGCAAGAGTAGTAAGGGTGGATATGTGAATTGCAAGTAAGAGTAGGAGGGGTGAATCGGTAGCACAATCGAATCAAAAGCAAAGGGGCAACAGATGGCAATGGTGGACAAGGGGTAGTAGTTGAAGGCATGAGAGAAGAGGCGAGAAGGGGAGGTATATATAGTATGAGGGAGGTAGTGAGGAGGAGGAGCTATCGTGAGTCCAATAGGAGAGCACCAGAGACTATGTAGGTCAAGCAGATGAGTAGTCGTGGGGGAGGGGAGTCGAACAGTTAGGCGGACCGAGGGGAGGTAGTTAGGGAGTAGTCAGGGGTTGTAGTATAGGGGTTGTGAAGTGGAGAAGGGTAAGAATTAAGGAGTTACAGGGAAGGGGGTGTAAGAATTGTATATGTGTGTGTGTGTGTTTAGATTAAAAAGTCCCATCAATAATTGAGCCATACAATTAATTCCATCAATTGGATAAAAAGTAAAAAAAGGGAAACATATGAGGAAAAAATGTTTAAGACATCTAAGTTGAAAAATGTAACAAATAGAGTTTGCAAAAATTTCGATCAAAATTAAGAATCCTTAAAAATATTGAGTTTGATAAACATAATATTGAAAAAATATGTCGAATCCTCAGGCGATCCAAGTTCCAAGGTCGGGGTCCACTTACCTACCACAATCCAAACAAACTAGGTGTTAGAACATCAAAGTTACATTTGGGTAGACAAGTAATGCCTATTTCCCCCGGCTTGTTATCGTCGCTTTACCTAGGAATATAGACAACCATATCGATTCTTAGATAATTTTTAAAAAAATTAAGCTGCAAGTGTTTAAGTCACAAGTGGATAAGGAGTGAATGAGTGCATGGGTTGAGATAGGATTAGAGGAGGTATGGGATGAGATTCGTGGGCTTACTATGTGGGGTGGTTAAAAAGAGAGTGTAAAGGGGGTTTCACGAGGATAAAATGAAAGAATTATTCATAGTTGGGGAAGCATACATGTGTGTGCGTGTGTGTGTGTGACCCACCCCCAACCCAAAGGGTAAGACCACATGGTGGGGAGTAAGCCCACCATGTGGAACTTACTCCCCACCTACTGACAATAAGTGAATAAAAGTGAATCTGTATGATAAGTGTCAAAATGAAAAAATGATGCCAATAGTAAATGTGCAAACCATTTCTGCAAAATAGATATGAAAGTTAGTAAAAAATAAGGCGGATCACAAAATGAATAGGGATTATGCATGCTAAAGAATTATCCAGTGGATGTGAATTAACTGTATAGCACTAGCCTGACCAAAGGCTAGTTGGGAAATCAAACCATGTGTTTATATTAAAAAGTCCCATCAATAATTGGGCCATACAATTAATTTTATCAATTAAATAAAAAGTAAAAAAAAGGAAAAAATGTTTGAGACATCTAAGTTGAAAAACGTAACAACTAGAGTTTGCAAAAATTTTGATCAAAATTAAGAATTCTTAATAATATTGAGTTTGATAAACATAATATTGAAAAAAGATGTCAAATCCTTAGGCAATCCAAGTTCCAAGGTCGGGGTCCACTTATATGCCACCATCCAAACAAACTAGGTGTTAGAACATCATAGTTACATTTGGGTAGACAGGTAATGCCTGTTTTCCCTGGCTTGTTATCGCTTTACCTACGAATATAGACAACCATATGGATTCTTAGACAAAAAAAATAAAATTTAAGCCACAAGTGAAGTTTAAATCACAATTGGAGAAGGAGTGAATGAGTGCATGGGTTGAGACAGGATTAGAGGAAGTATGGAACGATTAGGTGGCTTGGTGTGTGGGGTGGTTAAAAAGAGAGTGTAAAGGGGGATTTCACGAGGATAAAATGAAATAATTATTCATAGTTGGGAAGTATACATGTGTTTGTGTGTGTGTACATATGCATATATCAAAAGCTTTGAATCTAATGTCTCTATAATTGTCCTTCATAATACGTATTAGTAATTCTCACTTATTAGCTTGATTGAGCAATCCTAAGCTAATTATTTACATATGGCTCACCTTCTATGTTAGTTTAGGCTATATCTCTTGATTCTTTTGCAAAAGCTTTGATGATAAGATTCAATTATGTGCATTGGTAGATTTTTTAATGAGTAATTATTGCTCTCTAGCTGTACTTTAGTTGTGTCAATTGATAATTTTGCAAAAAACTTTGATTATAATATTTAATGGTGTATTGGTACCTTTTCAACAAGTACTCATTGCTCTTCCAATATTGCTAGCTTCTATTTTTGCTTTTTATCACTCTATGTATTTTTCCAATAGGTTTGCAATAGCTAAGATCCTATATTTGTTGCATGTAATTGTTTTAGATCCATGTGTATATTCTCAAAATAAGGCTTTGAAATTCTTTGCTCTTTCTTACAAACCAATTGCCAGCCTTCATCATGACAAGGAAAAGGAGGATGGAGTGAAAGCGGGAAGGCTATCTATCTATCTATCTATGTGTGTGTGTGTGTGTGTATGTGGAACCATACCACAAATTTATGGGCTACTAATATCATGATGCAGAGAACAAAGGAAAGCAAGAGCAAAAGAAAGAGGAATAGGAGAGAGAAGAGAGTGGCACTGCATGGGGTCTAATTTGCCCCCTCTAGATGGTGGCTCTTGCTACCCATCTAGAGCATTTATAATTGATATTCCAAAAGCAATGATCCAATAATAGTACAACCAAAAGCATCCCTCTTAACCAAAGTAAGGGATTACTTTTTACAAATCCACTTGGGCTTGCTTTATCCAAATTTGATTTATGTTCGAAGTCACTTTGGGCTTGCTTCATCCCAAAATGGTTTATGTGACCAAGGAGCAACCGAGAAAATGACTAATTATGACATATATTTTTCCTAAATATAAATTATGTAAAATGACCCTTTAAGTTCAAAGCGCATTTTTAGTACTCTAAAATGCATCAGTTCATTAACATGAAGGTGCAGTTTGCTCAAGATAGCAAGTCTAGGGTTTGAAAAAGGAATGATCATCAATGCCACCCTTGATGGTATGTATTTGCTTAAAGAACTTGTTAGAGTTTCTCCAAAAGCTCACTTTGAGATGTTTTGATATAGATACCACCAATGTTTTCTCTCCTAGTTTGCAATGATATGTTACCAAAAGTAGCATTGTTTCTCTAATATTTAAAAAAATAGCATTATTTCTCAAATGAAATACTCTCTAACATCATTTTGCTTTGTCCTTGAATGCTATGCTAGATTCTTTGCACGTTTGTTAACTAATCATCACTACATATTGTAGTTGGCTTTTGGTTTGTATTTTTGTTTATCGAAGATTTAAAAATAATTATCTATTTGTTAAATAATGAAGATATTACTACTTGTCCAAAAAAATGCAAATCCTCCAATGATTACACTATCACAATATCCATGTAGGATACATAAAGTTCCTTTGCATTAAATCCATCTAGTTTTATACATATGGTGTACCTTTGTTCTTTTTTCATGTGGTTGCTTTGAAATGTGTTGGGGTTACGTTTCACTATCTTAACATAAACGCAACCTATCAATTGCTTGTTCTAACAATGAACCAATAAGTTTTTCATATTACCTTTCATTCCCTAATGGATTTTCATATCCTTTTGTTGATTTTGTGTCCTATTCCATGGGCATGATTGTAATTTTATAATCATGCATATGAGACTTCTTTACAAATTATTATACGCATGTTCTATAACATGTTTTGTGCACACATGCATGTTCCTAAATCCTTCGTATTAAAATCTATAAATAGATCTTTCTATAGCTAGGGTGTTAAAAGTTTCATTACTTCTTATTACTATTAAATTACTTAAGTGCAAAAGTGCAACATTAGTTTCTTCCTATGAACTTTATATTTGTTAGAATCCAAGAGCATGTGCCTAGCGTGCCCCCCGCCAAGACCGCTAGCACCTCACGGAAGTGCACAACCTTCATGGCCACTACGGAGGCTCTGGCATGTGTGTATGGCAGGTCCCCACCCCTGCCATAAGGCACCCTTGCCTAGCCAGCCCTCCAACCTCCACAAAAGGCAAGCTTGGGGGAATTGAAGATAGGAGGGGCAACTTGGACTATTTATGTCCCTTCATCTTCCACACACCTTTGTATGTGGGATAATTCAACCCTTTCTCCTTCTTCTTATCCCCTTTGTCCATGAGAGATTTGCACCTCCAACACCCCCCTCCAATCGATCATGGAGAGAGGTGGCCGGGGATCAGACCCGGGCTCTGATACCATGTTAGAATCCAAGAGCATGTGCCTAGCGTGCCCCCCGCCAAGACCGCTAGCACCTCACGGAAGTGCACAACCTTCATGGCCACTACGGAGGCTCTGGCATGTGTGTATGGCAGGTCCCCACCCCTGCCATAAGGCACCCTTGCCTAGCCAGCCCTCCAACCTCCACAAAAGGCAAGCTTGGGGGAATTGAAGATAGGAGGGGCAACTTGGACTATTTATGTCCCTTCATCTTCCACACACCTTTGTATGTGGGATAATTCAACCCTTTCTCCTTCTTCTTATCCCCTTTGTCCATGAGAGATTTGCACCTCCAACAATATTAGATTGCATCATTTGCATAAGTGTTTGTGTATCCTGGATTCTAAAAATGATTATTGAGTATATTGCACCAACTTTGGGTGCTTTGTTAAGCACATAGATGATTAAGATTATACTATATAAAGGTTTAAAGTTGGTATAAAAACCTCAAAAAAGTGTTGGGTTATTATATCTAGATTTTATTATATTTGGATCTAAAGGTGTTACAAAAACATCAAAAAAGTATTGGGCATATGTACCAAAACACAATTGATGTAGCTATAATGTTCTCTTTAATTTACAAATTTTATTTGTCACCCTCTCTCAACATACTCTTGTGATACACGAATTTGTGCCACTTCATTTAGATACCCATTTAGAATGAATTCTTTATACATAATAATTGCACGCTTTATCTTGGAATAGTTGCCAATGATAACTAAATAGTATAGGTTTTATCTTTTGATAATTGTGAATAAAATTTTTTATTGATTCATTTTTTGCAATTGGTGCATATATCTCCTCATAATATTCTCCATATCATTGTGCAACTCTTTTTGCAACAAGCCTATTGTTATTAAAACTTTTAATTTTTTTCATATTTTTACTTCATATTGTTCCCTATGTCCAATCAATGTCCTTGGAAACTTTGAATGTATTGTTTTGGGTGCCCTTTAACAAATGACAAAATTGTGTTAGCTCACATGTGTATATCAACATAGTCATATGCAAAGAAATGTAGCCATATGACACACAAATGTCTTCATCTCATCTTTTCATTATGAAAATATGTATTGGGATGGCAACTATTTATATAAGCTAGTTCAATAGTGCTATAAACCTATACTATGAATAGGCATGTTATAAGATAGAGGTGAGACAAAGCACACCACAATATAGCTAATTGTACATTGTGTACACTACATTACAATGAAGATAAGATGAATATATACATCATATCCACTAGGGTTGAGGCATGTTCCATGAACTCTTTGGTATCTAGTGTAACAAATAGCATGCTGTACATAATTTACAACTCAATCATTACTTCTTTCTCTCAAGTTGTGGCTAAAAAGTATTGAATCTCTCAAGGGAACATGCTATTGTGAAGATGCTAGCAACCGATTGGGCTTATCCTATTTTTATGAAGCTTAAATGGAGTAACTAAAGAAGCATATGGAACTATCTTGATTGACTTGCAAATGACTTATGTTAGGCCATAAGAGAATTGGTGCTAAGCTACCTAATGATTATTGTTGCTTTTGTTGTCATCCTCCTCTTAAATATAATATTTGCACCTAATTTGAAGTACTTATTATATTATTTTGGAGTGGAGTTGCATCATCTCTAAGACTTGAAGTTTGTTTTGCATGAATGAATATTTTGATCAAATAAATAAAATTTTGGAAGATTGGGTTCCTATTATTGATCACATATAATGAATATTATGATGGAAAGGACAAAATCTTGCTGCATTGGGCTTCTATTGTTTGACCTATGATTGTTTTACCTAAAAATAGAGTATATGTTTGAATTTGTTGAGAAGGGAAATAAGCTACAAAATTTTCTATGGATACTTTAAAACCTTCTTATGTATCTAAGGGAATGTTATTGAATTAATTTGCATTGTCTACTTTGTCACATATGATGTGATTTTTGAAATGTACGTTGTCTTGCTTTTTGAAGTATGATTTCATGTGATAACTGTTTGAAATATTCTATATCCAAACTTTTTTCTCTATATTGAGTCTCCATGTTGAGATTGTGACTCTACATTGAGATTGTGAATAAATTTAGCGGATCTTGATGCTGTACAATTATCTATTACTTCATTCTTCTTCAATATGTAGTATTGGCATTCTTCTTGTAGTGGCACTTAATATGTACCCAATTTTGAGTAGTCAATATCTTGACACTTCAAATGTACCCAACTTTTACATTGGAATATTATCTATCCATGTTTCTTAATTTTTGATTACAACGTTCTTTTCAAAAGCTTACACAACCTAATGTTCCTTATTGTTGAAGGCCTCACAAAAAATGTAATGTGAATAGTGTTGACACCTAGAGATTTATTATCAACTAAAAAGTGCCACTAGTAAGCAAGTAAATCAAAGATCAAATAAGTGCAAATCGCTAGCAAAACCTCAACCAATTCTTGACATCGAGCCAATACACATTCCATTTACTGAGTGCTGCTAGTGATATCAAGAACCATATGGAATCCATCTTTGCTACTAGAGCATAAGTCTCATCATAGTCTTGACCATATTGCTGTGCAAATCCTTTTGCAACTAGTCTGGCTTTGTATCTTTGAATGCTTCCATCTAGATTGTACTTCACTTTAAATACCCATTTGTTTTCTATGGCCTCCTTTCCTAGTGGAAGGTCGCATAATTCCCAAGTATTATTCTTGTACAAAGCATCCATTTCTTCATTCATAAGCAGTTTGCCATTCTGGCTTGTCTACTGCATCTTCGAAGTACACTGGCTCTTCTATAGCCATGATGATAGTCATAAGAGAATAGTTGGTGGTTTCAACCTGAATTGCTTTACCTTTCTGATCATATGTCAATTTGGCTGGTGGTTTTCTTTCCCTAGTAGACCGTCTAAGTTGCTGTGGCCCTACTTGAGGTGCTTCTGGCAATTCTTGCATTTCTTCATCAACCTTTTTTGTAGATGACTGAGTAATCGGTGAGTCTATCTCCTGTGTGTTTCAAGTTTTCCATTCTGATTCCTCATCAAAGATTACATCTCTTGAGATAATGACCTTGTAGTTGATGGGATCATACAACTTGTATGCTTTGCTTTCTTCACTATAACCAACCATGATGCATTTGCATGACTTCGCATCTAATTTCCTGCGATTATCATCATGTATGTGGGCGTATGCTATGCAACCAAATATGCAGAGATGCCCAATGGGTGCCTTGTGTCCACAGTGAATGCTTCATAAGGTGTCATACCCTGTATCAGTTCGATCGAAAGTTGAGTAAGCAAGTAGTTTGTAGTGGCTATTGCTCCTACCCGATACTGATTCAAAAGATGCTTCTCACTAAGCATTGCTCTAGCACTATCTGCTCAAGTACCATTCTGCCTTTCAGCTCTTGATTTGTTGAGGAGTATATGCACAAGTGAATTGTCTTCAAATGCTGTGACTTCTGCAAAAGTTCATGATGCTGAAGACATGTATTCACCTCCTCTATCTGATCTCATGGCTTTGATCTTTCTTCCTGTCTAGTTTTCTACCATGGCTTTGAATTCCTGAAATCTAGAAAAGACTTCAAATTTCTCTTTCAAAAAGTAGACCCAACAATATCTATTGTAGTCGTCAATGAAAGTCAAGTAGTAAATGAACCATTGATGGTGCGGGTTTGGGCATAACCCCATACATCTGTATGTATCAAATCAAGAATACCTTATGCTGCTCGAGATGCTTCTACCAAAATTGGTTAGCTTTTGTTTGCAGAAGCAGCATGCTTCACAAACTTTTCCAAGAAACTATAGCTTTGGAATCCCAATTGCTATATTTGGATTCTTGAGATCTAGTAAGCTCTTGAAATTGACATGACCATATCTCTTGTGCCATTTTGTAAATAGTGTCATCTATTGCAGTTGAGTTGACATGGCATGCAAATCTCGTACTATAGCTAGCATTCTGTACAAGCGTCCTTCCTTAACTCTTTTTCCTACAAATTGAGGGATTAATTTGGCAAACAAATTCTAATGATAAGCTTCAATAGCTAATTTTGCGATCTGAGTTCAGCCTCCCAAACCCCACTTGTCGGCTAGCCATTAGAGAATCTCGAATGAAAATTCTCAACAATAACTTAGTTGACATTCTTTAAAGAGCCTCAAGTTGATGGTAGCTAAGCAAAGCCAAAGGCCGCACCTATTAGTGATTAGAATTTGGTTGTCAAGTTCAAAATAAAAAATTAGACCCTCACAATCATCCTTCAAGTGATAATATCTAGCCATTTGGCCACCAAGGATATAGCTAATTCACCTTTCGATGTGCTGGTCTAGCTGCCTATCTTCAATGCCAAAGGCCTCAGGAAACCTTTAAAGGGTAACCCAAGACACTAAGTATAATTTTCAAGCCTGCACCATCACTTAGGCAGATTAAATCACCGCCTATCAAGGTTTGTGCTAGATGCCTACAAAGAGTTCTATCAATCAAGGCTTCCAATAAGGACATATTTTTGAATCCAAGCTCATAAGTTTAGGTTTGTAAATTAAAGGCTCTATGAACTAATGACCTAGAAGAATCCACACTGACATTGCATCATTCCTTCCCAAAAAAAGGCATGAAGTATACAAGTAAGGTATTTCTAATAGCCAAAAATTCCACGCCCAATATTGCACGAGCTAGAAAAAATGCATGAGTTAGGATTACAAATCTTGCACATACCCAAGTTGGTCATAGCTTCTAACCTTATGCTCATTCAAAGCATGATTAAGTGGTAGGGAACTATTTGCATCAAGACATTGTCACCATTCAAGGACGTTCAACAATGAGTTCAAAAAATTAAGAGTTACACCATTACACTTAGGATCCATAGCAGGATTGAGTATTAAATAGTGGTTTGAATCAAAACTATTCAAAGCTCATAACTTCTATCCTCAATCTCATCAGCGATGTGACTATTGCTTTAACAAAAAGAGATTATAGTAAGTCAAGGCTCATTGTTTATACCATTATTCTCTGAATCATCAGTGGTGTCATTGAATGTTCAAGGGTTTTTAAAAGCGAATGCAAGAATGTTCATAGTGCTTGCTTTTAGGCTCATCAGGAGCACGACTGGGTGTTCAAAGCTATCTATATCGGAAAAAATGTAGATGCTGTCCAAATCGTAGGAGTTGTCTCATCTTCATATTCAAGGTCCATTAAGGACTTATTGGATATTCATAGCTTCTCATTTTGCCAAGATTCTCAAGGGGATTATTTTCTCAATGGGGAGTCCATTAATTAACTCATTATTCCATTTATAGTACTCTTTTTGCATGCTAAGGAAGCCTTATCAAAACTCCATTAATAGGAGGGGCCAAAATAGCTCTAAACTTTATTTTTGCCATTGTTAATGGATCCCATCTTGAAGAGTCACAATGTGAGCATTGAGGGTATAAAAGACACTTGTATTTAGTTGGTCTTCAAAACTCATTGGTTCAAGGCTTATAGTGCCTCTACACCAGCTCACAAAGAATTTGGCATTCATAGACTAGGGTTAGCTTTCCATGGATTCTATAAATTTTTTCCTCCTTGATTATTTCGAGTAGCAAAATGAAAATTCATCCCAACATTGTGTAGCACGTATAATGTGAAGGACATCTCTACCCATGGCTAGAACATAGGGTTACATTCATAGAATTGGATTTTTAGTTTTAGTTCCTGTTCAATTGGAGATCCTATTAGAGAGTAACCCATAAGTCCAAACCTAAGGAGCTAATCCCAAGTAATTTTTTGGGGTCCAGGTCTACAAGTAGCCTTAGCCATGGATTCTTTAATTTTCGTTTTCCTTGACCATTTTGAGTAGCAAAGGAAATGTCACCCCAATATTATGCAACTCGTACATCATTAACATCCCCATCGTTGAATGCATGTAGGTCAATCTTCAAAAAGTGTTCATCAAAGAGGACCGTTTTGCCACCCACAAGGAGGAACATGATTCTCACATGCGATACTCAAACAAGGTTGGAGGAGACTATCACAAGGAGAAGTGCCTACTCAAAAATGGCTTTCCCTCCACTTTGATCCCTTATTTCACGTTGATGGATGATGATAAAAGAAGGTTCAACAGAGATGGGCAAAAAGAAGAGATCCGGTAGGAATGGAGAAGACAAACTATCGTCGGCGAGGAGGAGGGCGCTGGTGAGGAGGAGAGAAGGTAGACAGCCTTCCCTAAACTCCCTATTATCCTAAAAATACCTAACCTAACTATATGGGACAACCCTAACCACACTGACAACCCTACTACACTCCACTAACTAACAACAAGTGCTCTCTCCTAGTATAGAGGTAAAGCAAGCACTTTTGGAGACAAAAGAGAAAGCAAACGATTATGGGCTATTAAAACTCAATTTTTGTAGGGTCATATAAGTGAAACAACTCAATTAAGGTTTTTTGAACTTAAACATATAAATTCACAAAAGAGTTTTAATCCTTCACTATGGCACTACCTCTAACTCTAAGGAGGTAGTGCTAATATTAAAGGAATTGTAGTTCGAGGGAACATTCCCTTGTTCAAAATTGTGATTTTTGAATTATTGTTAAGAAGAAATATCATTAAAAACCACATGCCGAGTCTTTCCAATCATATGGCTTGAGCCATATGTGCCTGCCCCCCCCCCCCCCCGCGGACGGATTTGAGTTGGAAATATTTTGGAGGGATACATGCCAACTCTGACTAGGAAGCAGGTGGCTTTATGTTTGCCCCCGATGTGCCCCCTCCCCCTCCCAACATATGGCTTGAGCCAAATGTCCCCCCCCCTCCCCCCAACATATGGATTGAGCCAAATGTCCCCCCCCCCCCCCCCCCTAAACATGTGTTAGGAGCCACATGTGCCCCCCCCCCTTCCACCTCACCTCAATCCTCATGCTATCAACTCATCTACAAAAGAAAGGAGGTGCAACAGCTTGAAGTCCAAAATCCAAAAGGCATCCAAGGTTTGGGATCTAGTGTCCATGACATATCTAAGACCCAGATCCGATAGATCATTCATAGACGAGGATTTAGTGAGCACTCTAGGCTCAAAACCATGAGTTAATCCTCCAAGTCCAACCCTAAAAACCATTCATGTAAGCCCAAGAATCAGCTAGCACATCAAACATCAATATTTGGAGCCACATCCTCTGACCCAAGGTGCATAGACATGTCCTTTAATCCATGAGCATGGCACATCCTTTTCTTTGAGACCACTACCATGCCATGGGCCAAGGTGTTGTGCCTCATCAAGCCTAACATTATAGACCCCATGACTAAAAATGTAGTGGTAAGATACTAGATTGCACTACAAGTCTAGGGCAGAGATTTGGCTGCGACACATGTATGTTAGGTCCATCATGATTAGTTAAGGACATCCTTGGATTCAATCAAAGACCCATGGGTAAGGATGTGTAGAGCTGGGAGAAGAGGCTAGGTGCATTAATGAATAAGTCAGGTAGAGCCATGCAACATTGATCACCACTTGAATATATGAACATGGGACTCACGGCCTTGTCTTAGTGTCCTAACCCTAGATTTAGTCAACAAAAAGGACTCAAAGACCATTAGCTGAGCACAAAATCTCTATGTAATGGGCCAATCATGTAAGGCTCATGGTACATCAATCAACATTATGTCATACAAATACATGAAATCTCTAGGTAGTAGTTCAACCATTTGATTATTGAGGAAGAGTAAATCATTATCGAGAACAAAAAATTCATAGTTAAAGTTAGTCATTTAACTGAACTACAAAATGTTGTCAATTTCAATCCTAACTTTTTACACTTCTTACTTAGAAACATCAAAATAAGAATCACTATTTTTGGCAACGTAAGCATCAATATAAAAATTGAAATGAACATCCAACTAATGTCAAAATTGAAATAGAAACTTCAAAATAAGATCGCTATTTTTGGCAACGTAAGCATCAATATAAAATTGAAATGAACATCCAACTAACATCAAAATCCTTGCTAGAATAAACCTTTCATAGCATTGAAAAAAACATTGATAAAGCATTGATATAGGGGCTAGAATGCATACACATAATTTTTGGAAGATAAATTGTGGATCATGTGTATAATATGGGTCATTCAAAAAGAATTGGATGTAATTCACCATTTAGTCCAAAGAAGAGTTAGATGATTATTTATCATCCATAGCCAAGTTATGTGCACCTCGTGAATATAAATGCCGATCTCCCAAATCAAAGAAATTGTTAGAGTAGCTCAAAGTATCCTTATTCTAAAAGACGTGTAGGAGACGTATTAGAAGTACTAGCTTCCATGTCCTTTACAAATATGATAAAGCAATTTCATGAAAGAGGGTGGTCATGCTTGTGCCATAGCTTTCTTGCAAAATTAGTATCAATAGAATGGTTGCAAGAAGAGATCGTCTTGCCCCTTCAATGAGCATTATGGTCACCTTTAATAGTAATCTCTCCTCCTCAAGACTCATGGAAACTCTTTTCCTCATCAACTACTGGCTCATCCTCATGTGGATCTTCTTTATGTGCCTCCATGAAAGGTGGGTCAAGGTAAGCATGAATCAAATCTTGCATGACCACATCATCGATGTCTTGTTCATTCAATGCATGCTCTTCTTCATTGCATCCATGCACGGGGATCAGCTCTTTTTTTGGCATGATCCTCCCTTAGACATGCCTAGGATACATTGGCAACTAGGATTCATGGGGACAGTCTTGCATAGTATGCTCACACATTGTGCCTAAAACTATCTCCTCTCCCTATGATGAGATATGGTGGATGAAAAAGTAAATAAATTTAAGCAAACAAAATCTAAGGAAGAGAAAGGAGCATGGACAAACCTCATACGTCCTCATAGAAGGCAAGGGGACATAGAGGTTGGAAGCAACCATATTCTCAAACATGTATCATGGCTATAGTGCATAGTCTAATTATTGCACCTCTGCATCGTTCACAATAACAAGGTGTCCTTTCAATGAAAATACATGCCTCTCATGTGTAGTAGCTCTTCAGAATCCTACGAACACTTGAAGTTATCTACAAAACACAAGACAAAAACATCAATGACTCTATGCACACAACTTAAACACAAAAGGATGGTGTTGAAAAGATATGTGTGAATCGATCATCAAACAATCACTAGACTTTATAACTACAAGTACCGATGCATTGGATTTATAGTTGCAAACACCCATGCACTATGCCCATACAAAAAACACACTTATAGTCGAGACAAAAATACCCTAAGCATTAAAGAAAATGTTGAAATAAGGGTCCCCATAAAAGCATCAATGGAAATTTTCAAAAAGCATAAAAAAAGTTTCTTTAAAATATGCTAACGTCCACATAATTGTCAATAAGAGTTATAAACATTAATGTTTTTTAATGTTTAGGGTTCAAATTCTAGTTTTGTAACATTTGGATGAACATTTTTACTGACATTGAGGGCTCTACAAAGCATCATACCCATATTGGACACATACACATATGGTAGCAGCCCACTAATGCATATTTTGCAAGCTAATGCATGATGAATTGTAAAAACCAAGAAAATGTGCATCCACAACTATGCAAATGATATCCAACCCATATCAAATTTTGTGAGAACATGGATCTTACCCAAATTAAGCCTTCTACAAAGCATCATATCCATTGGAGACTACACTTATGTATAATGCATGATTAAAAACATGGAAAAACTCATGTACCATGCAAATGATCTAAGACCCACATTAAAAATTGGGAGAACATGGATATTCATCACATAATGTTTTTTAATGTTTAGGGTTCAAATTCTAGTTTTGTAACATTTAGATGAACATTTGTACTGAAATTGAGGCCTCTACAAAGCATCATACCCATATTGGACACATACACATATGGTAGAAGCCCACCGATGCATATTTTGTAAGCTAATGCATGATGGATTGTAAAATGTGCATTCCCAACTATGCAAATGATATCGAACCCACATCAAATTTTGTGAGAACATGGATCTTACCCAAATTAAGCCTTCTACAAAGCATCATATCCATTGGAGACTACACTTATGCATAATGCATGATAAAAAACATGGAAAAACTCATGTACCGTGCAAATGATCTAAGACCCACATTAAAAATTGGGAGAACATGGATATTCATCACATTAAGGCCTTTTGGAAGTATCATACCCATTGGACATGTACATGTATGGTAGTTCTAAGCACATGATGCATATTTTTTAACACCTATACATGATGCATTATAAAAAACTCATGCAAATGACATCCGAACCACATAAAATTCGTGAGCACGTGGATATTATTCACATCAATGCCTTTGGAAATTATCATACCCATCAGACACATACACGCATGGTACAAGCACAACTAATGCATATCTTTTAACACTCATGCACAATGCATTGTAAAAATCAAGGAAATACGCATGCCTAGCCATGTAGATGATATACTTAAAGAACGACAAAATCTATTAAAAAGTGAGGCTTTATATATCTAAATGGGATCAAACTTGATAAGAATATTTTTTAAAACCATCTTCTAAGTCATTACCAAGTTTTGTTTCATTTGGCTCAATGTAGCCCAACTTGGCATTGATGCACCCAATTTAGTGCCTAGGCGGGGTATGGATTAAAGAATGACAACATCTATTAAAATTTAAGGCTTTGTATGTATAAATGGGACCAAAATTGGTGGTATTCTTTTTGCACTATCTTTTAAATCATTACCAAGTTTTGTTCCATTTGTATCAATGTCCCCTAACTTGCCCTTAATGCATCCAAATTTGATGCCTAGAATTAAAAAATGATGACATCCATTAAAATGTGAACCCTTCCCCCTCCACACACACATGAATACTTTCCTAACTATGAATTATTCTTTTATGTACCCCCGTGAAATCTTTCCTTTACATTTTCCTTTTAACCACCCCACATACCAAGCCCACTAATCATCATCCCATACCTCCTCTAATCCCTTCTTAACCCATGCACTCATTCGCTCCTTACTCCACTTGTGACTTAAACTTCACTTGTGGCTAAATTGTTTTTTTAACTATCTAAGAATCCATATGGTTGTCCAGATTCCTAGGTAAAGCGATAATAAGCAGGGGAAAACATGCATTACCTATCTACCCAAATGTAACTATGATGTTCTAACACCTAATTTGTTTGGATGGTGGCACGTAAGTGGACCCCGACCTCGGAACCTAGACTGCCTGAGGATTTGACATCTTTTTTCAATATTATGTTTGTCAAACTCAATATTATTAAAACTTCTTAATTTTGATCGAAATTTTTGTGAACTCTAGTTGCATTTTTTAACTTAGATGTCTCAAATATTTTTTCCTTATATGTTTCTCTTTTTTAACCTTTTATCCAATTGATGGAATTAATTGTATGGCTCAATTATTGATGGGACTTTTTAATCTAAACACACACACACACACGTGCGAATAAAATACTTTTTTTGGTGGGGGGGTAAGAAGCACACACATGCACACACACAGACTCTTTTTTTGGGGGGTGAAATGCACGTATATGCGCGTGCGCGCACACACACATACATGCACACCTCATGCACACACCCATATACACAGGCATGCATGCATGCACACACAGAGGCATGCATGCTTGCACATATGCACATGCGTACATGCGCACCGGCATGCCTACCAACTTGCATACATATATCCGTTGGGTTAGCCACCTAGGTATGCACTCAGATGCATGCATTAAAAGAGCCTTTTTAATATACTAACACTTATGAATTCAATCCACATTACTTTGCCTTTCTAATTTGCTTCATTGTTGACATATTTTTGTTACTTTTGCATTAATTTGCTTTGTGTTGATGTAATAGTGTTATTTTGACATTAATCCAATTAAAAAATTGGAGGGCAAAAACAATACAACGGCTCCCATTCCTACCAATACCATTTGTTCACTTTCCATTAATAAAATAATTTCGTGGAATCATGGGAGCCATTTGTTGAAACATAAAATTATCTAATATAGGTTGAGTCGTGACATGCATAATATGAAGACCACATCATGATGTATGATGTATGTCATAGATAAGATGGAGAGACATGCTAGTATTTGTTGTCTTAGCTTAAAGCATAGCATTAGGCATGTATCATTTGGCACGATTTTCATATCTTTTTCATAATATTAATGCCAACAAAGCAATGGTGCAATCATACAATTGGATTTAAATGGTCTTCTTTATTTTCTTGGTCTCATTATCTTGATAATATCATAGTGTCTTTTGGTTATAATGAACACCCAAATGTAATTTCCAATTGAGGGCACCTTCTAATTATCATAATATCTTTTGGTTATAATCAACACCCAAATGTAATTTTCAATTAAGAGGACCTATTTACACAATAGTGTGGGATTTATCACTCAAAGGTTTGGCAATTATTTGTTTTGAGGTTTGATTAATAGATCAAAAGGCAAGTCCATGTAATTGTCATTTCAAAGGTTGTTGCAAATCCAAACAAAAGATCCTATTGTGGGATTCATAAATACTAACCTCTTAAAGCTAAAAAGAATACTAAGGAATATTGCATACACCATCCCTTTTCTTGCATAACGTTTGTATCTTTTAAAACTACAATCCTCTTCTTTTTTTCCACATATACTATCTTTATCTTACATTCAAGACTTTTGCATTCCCATATGAGAGTTAAGTACTCTACTATCATGTTATTGCAAGAGGGTATAATTCACAAACATCAAAAGGACATCCTAATAAGCTGCTCATCCAAATGACCATATAATTACCATTTATCTTATAGCCTAAAGTACTCTTCCATTTATTTTTGTATCCTCAATAGAAGCAACTATGCCACCTTTACTCCCATTATGGAAAAAACATGTTCATGATGAGTTTACCATCATGATAATAAAATTTAAGACATATTCTAGGATGCCACATATGGGTTTAAAGCTTCTACTATGTTTTATGAGAATTCATGCATTATAATCTAAAATGGTAGTTCACATATCATCCTACAACAAACATACGATTATGTTTCAAATGGCTTTTGCCTCAAACTTGTTATACTATTCAAGTACAGACAAATAGCTCTATCAAAAGCCTTGCATTGTGATAATCTATGTCTTGAGTGTAGATCTATTGAAGCCTTTCATCGTGATAATCTATGTTTTGAGTATAGATATAGTGAGGTCAAATGCCTCATATACATAAGTTTGTTAATTCTCAAAAGCTAGCAAAAAACAAACGTGGTCTTTTGGTTGGGTGGGTTATGGACTACCTTTTTCGTGTTAAGACTAGTTTAGAAGCCTTGGATGCTTATCTTTCATGACATAGGTAACAAATGCAAATGTAATGATGACATATCCCTCAAGGATTGTTGTCATGGTTGTAAGCTCATCATAGACCTACATCTTCTTTGATATAAGAAAGAGTGGTGGTGGATAGTGAAGGGACATATTTGCATTCAACAATGAGACCAAGGAGTTGGAGCATTCTTATGTTGTGGGGGTCTTACTATTCAGTTTTGGGTCCAAAAGGCAAGTGTGGTCATTCCAATCAACAATAACTAGCATGGCCTTTTGATGGTTATGACACGCTCTCTTGAATCATGCAAGTGGATTGTAATAGATATAGGAATTGTATATTTGTAAAAGTAAAGGTTGTGGGTTGAGAGTGCTTGTTACCTATGGGAGACAGGGAGGGATAGACGAACTTTTGCTATGGGAGAAAAGGGAGGAATAGATGAGCTTTTGTTTCAACTTTTATAAAGCTTACAAAAAGGTGCTTGCTCAAAAGATGCCCTTGTTTTAAATTTAGCACATATATTTGCAGCAACCTTTACAACAAACTTCAAGCAAGGAGCCCATTGGTAGCACACGGTTTCCTAGTTGCAATGGAATTAGCCACAAGTTTCAAGCTTCATATCTTTGAGGTGACAACCTCAAAAAACTATTTTTAAGTGGAGAATCGTACACATTACCTTTGTCAACATAGGATATCAATGACATCCAATGGCAGGAAGATTGCATTGCTACATTGGGCATTCTTGTACTCAAAGGCACTTAAGTATACATGTGAGTGAATAACTCACTGGAAAAGATGAAGGGTTGGCATTTGGTGGTGGACTTTGCTTAAGGGTAAGTACTCATGCTACATTAGGCATTCCCATACTCAAAGGCAAGTATACATGTGAGTGAATAACTCATTGGAAGAGATGAAGGGTTGGCATTTGGTGGTGGACTTCGCTTAAGGGAAAGTACTCTTTAGCACTTCATTGATATATCCTTATGACTTTGGGAATTATCCTTAGTGGTAAGTTTTTGATAAACTATGCTAGGAGGTAAATACTTATAGTAGTACCTCGTTAACTGATCCTACCCTTCCATAACCACAAGTGCATGCACACGCATATGTCCACATTCACATAAATGTGCTCGAGTGGAGAACCTGATTAAGAGCTAGAGGAGGGCCGATAAAGTGAGCCCCACGTTTATGATTGACCCATTGAACTAGAGCAAGGCAAGGGGTCAATGAATTGAGGTATGGAAAGATGTTATTGTGGTGATGGGCATGCAAGAACAATGTACCGGAAGCAAAATTCATCGAGTAAGTTCACATAGACACAAGACATTTTGGAAGTTTTGCCATGTGGGAAAGAGGCCCTTTTCCATGTAGCATTCAACATCATGAGTTTCTACAGAGAAGGCACCACGTACCTAACCAGGTGCAGCTAGGGGCAAGGGACTGCCGACGACCCCCACCCCAAGCCGACGATCCCTTGCCCCTAGCCGCACCTGGCTAGGCATGTGGGTCTCCTCTGTAGAAACTCATGATGTTGTTGTAATGTGGCAATCTGTCTAAAACTTGCTGTACCTCGGGCTGACGATCCGCTGCCCCTAGCCGCACTTGGCTAGCTACGTGCGTCCTCTGTAGAAACTCATGATGTTGTAATGTGGCAATCTGTCTAAAACTTGCTATGAGAGGCGTGGTAATGTTGACCGGTGTTGCTGTGTTGCATATGAGTGAACCCATGTGAAAGAGAAAGCAAGGCAATAAATGACTCTTGAGAGCCGGAGTAGGCGGTGCCAAGAGTGACTTTGAAGTTTGTGCTTTTGAGTGTGGACTATATAGTCTTCTTCTCTAATGAAGCTCGTATTCTTCGTCTTGCGAGCACCCTCCGGTTCTTTGTAGTCTTGAGTTTGTGGGCGATGGCGAGGCAGCAGCAGCTCCTGCTCTCTCTCCTCCTCCGACCTCGCAAACCCCTCCTTCCCACCTCCTCTCCCGCCTTCCCCCGTCGCCTCCTCTTCAACGAAGCCGCTCGCCCCTCCATTGTTCACAAGCGCAGCACCGATGTGCTCCACGACCCTTGGTTCAACAAGGTCCCCCTCTCTCTCTCTCTCTCTCTCTCTCTCTCTCTCTCTCTCTGCTCCTTGATCGAACTCCTCCTATTCTCTTCACAAGAAGATCGATCTCCCCCGGAAAAACTTTTTGAGCCCATTGTCCGTTTTCGGTTCCGCCTCCATTAGGACTCGCACAGCAAGAATTTTGAATTTCTTTTTGGGTGCTCGCGCCTATCATCATTACCATCACCAACTCTTCTCCCTCCTCCACGATGGCAAATGCAACTTTGCACATTTGTCTATTTGCCTGCAGCTTGCAAACACCTTTGCATCGCAATCGAGATGGGACGCGCAAAACTCGAGGGCTTCAAAAATTAATATTTAATTATGTTTTTCACTCGTCGTTGCTTACGATCATCCAAATGATCGGGAAGATCGCTAGTAATTATCATCGATACTCAATGGATACGTAGATCATTGTCTAAATATATAGCTGCTTCCTTAGTGTGGCATCGTTATTTTTGTCGCCTCCTGAGTGACTATCATATGTTTAGAAACTGCTCTTTTTCCAGATTGTTATAATCAGTCATTATCCGATAGGTAAAGGTTGCAATATTTAGTTTTCTTTCATACAATGAGTGCCAGCGAAAGTTGTTCAAAAACCACAGGATGTAAATACGCTGCTATTTTTGAATGCAAGTAGACAATGCAATCAGTCCTATATAATTATCGCCAAAAGATCAAGCTGATCCAGGAGAAAATACGATGCCAATGCGGCTCATTCGCCAGCCAGTTTGTTTTCTGAAGAACCTACGCTTGGATAAGACAAACATTCCGCAACCTTCTCAGTACCGTGTCGAAATAAAATTCAGGCCGGCGTTTTATTGGGTATGGAAACGTATTGAGCGTTACATGGCAAATCTGTTGCTGATTACATTAGAAGCACTAATTGAATTTCCAACTAGGGGGATGCCATTGCAGGGGCACCAACTTAGGGATTTCAGGGCATTAACAGTTTTTTGCGTGTCTCTAAGTCGCCCAAAGAGCTGGCAAACAAGCACAAATGTCTCTGAAGAGAGAGCAAAACATCAACAGATCCCATTATATTGTCAAATTCAAGAGAGGGCAAAACACCAAGAGATCCAGAGGGCAAAACAAGCAGAAATGTGCTTAAAGAAAGAAAGTATGTCTATTAACGTCTACTAAAAACCGAAGGGTTAAAAAAACCCAGATACAATGAAAGTTAAGGGTGGGGCCACCAAAAAGATGTACCCACCCCCCCCAAGGTTGGTGTCTGAGATTAGAAAATAAATACATTGCGTGTTCTGAGAGAGAGAACCCAAAAGCAAAGGACAAAGAGGGGAGCTCCCTTGTGATCGGCCAACTGATCAGCTATTCAGCCGAGTGATGGGACCTGTGTTTATTGTTTGTGGAACTACTCCATCAGTCGGTTGAGGATAGACAAGATGAGCTTATCCTCTAGATTTGGTGAGGGTTGGCGTCGTTGAGGAAGAAATCAGTAATGGAATGCTGCTGGTGCTTACCATGATGAGTATGTCTTGGTCCCTCCCTCGATCCCATCAAGCAAAAGCTCCCATCTTCATTTCAAACTTAACTTGTCAGTGAAAGGTAATATCTGCAATAAATCGAACTGTAGCAGTTGAAGGCAAGGGCAGGTTGAAAATCATTGCCAATGGCAGAGGGGGGAAGCATCCCTATGAGGTTCTTTATATTTGACTCTTGGTTTCCACCTATTGTCAGTGCATGAAGTTTGCAAGATTGGCAAGGGTGCGGAGTTTAAAGAGGAGTCAATGGCTATTAGGGACAAAGCTACAGGCCGGGTTGTTTGGGAAGGAGCAATTGGCACGACAAAGTCCTTGTACTTTCTTTTTTTAGAAGAGGTACTCATCTTGGTGATTTGTGCCATTCGTGACATGGTGGAGTGGGAGTGAAGCCTCAAAGTTGGAGTGACTCAGATTGGCCAAGAGATCAAGGCATGAGGAGGCCCACATTAGAGTACGGTTGTACCCCTGCTTTGGGAGCAATCTCAATGAGCAGTGGGAAGCAGCCAATTGTAGCTTGTCATCAAGTGAGGCTAAGTACCAGGTTGCTTGTGGAGCTGTGAACAAGATGGTGTGGCTACGAAGGCTACTTGGTATGGAGGCAAGTTTGATGGTAGGTGTGAGCAGCTGCCCGCATTCAAATGTGGTCACATGCATGGATGTTTGGAGGTGAAACGGTTGTATCGTGGTTTGGATGCAAGTCGCACATGCATTTTTGAACAGAGGGAAGCTAGGGAGGCACACTGTTGAAAGCGACTACTGACACTATACTATGGAATCGACTAAAAAAAACTGTCACCTTCTTTTCGTTCGAACGTGAATTCTTCAGATGCTCAGTCAACATACCAGCTTCCTAGGTTGGTTCGACATCCAGGAGCTGAGAGGGGGTGTTAGAATTCTGGGCATCTCCTCTGTACTATAGGGAGTGAGGGCTGATCACCCAGGATAGTAATAGATTCTTCCTGTAGATTATGCAGTTAGTTTGGGGCTATGCCAGTGCATTTAGCGAGGGCATGTAGGCATGGTTAGGGGCTGGAAATAGGGCTGGTTAGGGCCTGGTATAGGGCTGGCTGTTGCCAGCTGGGTGGGGCCAGTCAGGCCAGCCAACCACCCAACCAAAGGGTTGGGTCAGCTGATCTGACCAGGGTCGTGTCAGCCCACGAGACCAGGTTGGGTTAGTCAACCAGCCAACCCAGACGAGGTTGGGTTAAGCTGGCCAGTCAGCAGCCTTCGCCCCTCCTATAAATAGGGCCTGTTTGCCCTTGTTTGTATGATTCAGAAGTGCAGCTTCTACATCTGTTTGGAGTCCTCCAGAGTGCAGTTTTCTACCTCTGTCTGGAGTCCTATAAACAGGGCCTGTTTGCCAAAATTCAGAGGTGCAGTTTTCTACCTCTGTTTGGAGTCCTCCAGAGTGCAGTTCAGCCTTGGGATTGTATCCTCGAATAGTGATTTCCCAGCAGTAAAGAGCAGTGTTTTTCCAGCACTTGTTTCTTGCAGTCCTTTGCAATTTTTTTGTACAGTATATTCTCTCTCTAATCGCAGTACCTTCACTCTCTACTCGTATTCCTGCATCTCTCTTCCATGCGCATACTTCCGTTGCATGCTCTGACAACTAGAAGATAGAGCCGCTTTGATCACCCATTCCCTGCATTCTGCTGCTCGAGTCTTTTTCCTACCCCCACCAAATCCACCCGCCTGCCACCCATTTTGGTCCCTTGCAATCATTGGTATGATGATGAGTGTAAGGCATTGTGCTGTCAATTTAGATTCGAGACCAAGCATCATCTTCCGACTAATGTGGAGACCATGAGAGTATCACCGGTTGTAACATGAGCAGATTGACCAACACAAACTATAACGAGCGATGGCACACTAACTATCCACCCAGCCAATTCTTTGTGTTAGCAAGCTTGAATAATTCCAACGCGTGCTCTTCTTGTATGCCACACACAAAGCCCATAGTTCCCTAGATGATTCTATTCGCCACATGTCACATTTCTAGGACCATCCTTTAGTGCACCATTTACCCTTGTCTCCCTTGGCAGTTACACACTTTTGGTGCACCTACCCCTGACCTTTAGAACCATCTAGTCAGTGCCAATTCTCCCTCACCAAGGACCTTAACATTAATTCCTTAACCACATGAAGCACAATGAAATGAAATACAAAAGTTGGTCCTCTAAAGGAAAATGTCCACTGACCCTTCCGAGGTCATGTTATCTCGGCTTGAGCATAACATTCCTTCCCTCTTCAGGCATCAACGCCCTTAATGATAAAATCTGAGAATGTTCTCCGTATCTGGTATAGAGATTCCCATGTAGCTTCAAATAGAGGCATACCATGCCAATCAACCAACACCATGGGTATCTTCCGATTGCACACTTGCATTGTTCCTTGGTCCAGAATTCTTGTTGGTTTGGGTCTTGCATTATCCTCTATATCCTGAAACAAAACTTCAGGAACAAAGATATCTATTCAGATTCTTATGTTGAAAAAATCCCAATAAAAATGCAAAAACGTCCACACCCTCGATTAGTGAGTCACCCTTGATTACTTAGCACACTCTCATGCAATCAAAGACTTAGACTGAAGGAATTTTGAGAAAAACTTTTTTCCCTTTCCTAAATTCTCTAAAAGACCTATTTTCATCTGCATACGATTTAGCTCTATCCATAGCTTGGCGGATGTTAGCTCTGGCAAGTGCTAGCATCTCTCGCATTTGAACAACATAGTTCGCAGCACTAGGCACTTTCTGAGGTATTCCAATCGTAGTTGGATTTGCTGGTCTATTACCATAGTTCAGCTCGAACGGACTTATTCCTGTAGAGGAATGTTTTCTATCATTGTAGGCAAATTCCACTAGTGGTAACCACTTGTCCCACGTATGTTGCCTCAATGAAACATATGCTCTAAGCATTTTTTCTAAAGTTTGGTTGACTATTTCAGTCCGACCATCCGTTTCAGTATGATCCCCACTACTCATTTCCCATCAGTCATTAGTGCCTCAAACATTGCAGTCTAAAAAGATTGGTAAATTTAACGTCCTTGTCTAACACTATGGATTTGGGTAATCCTTGCAAGCGAAATATATGTTTAATAAACAAATCCACTGCTTGCGGGGCACTAATAGACTCTCTAGTTGAAATGAAGTGAGCCATCTTGGTAAGACGATGAACCACCAGAAGGATAGAATCATATCCACCTTGTGTCGTAGGCAAACCAACTATAAAGTCCTTGGAAATGCTCTGCCATCTACCTAATGGTATTTCCAAGGGCCGTAAAAGGCCAAGTGACTTCACCTGCTCCATAGTTACCAGCCGAAACGGAAACGGAAGAAATGGAGTTTCCGGGCCCCGTCGAAACGGAAACGGAAGAAACGGCAATATGATACAATTTATGTATAAAAATTTATTTTTTATACATAATATAATTATCAATAGAGTGCAAATCATACATAATACAAATTACAATTATCTATACTTGAAGGCTGAAGCTTCAGGCTTCAGCCTTCAAGCATCAATGCATCATTCATGATTCATGCCTCTATGATTCTAAATTCTTGAATGATGCTTCAATAATCTGAAATCAACATGTATCATGAGTCATGACTAACAAGTTTGGCATTACAAGAATCTGAAATTTAGAAGTTTGAAGTACTTAAAAGTTTAAACTTAGCACACAAGTTGAAACTTGAAACTTGAAACTTGAAACTTGAAACTTGAAACTTGAAACTTGAAAGTATTCAATGTCCAGACTCCATAGATGATCATGATTCATGGTCCACAAATTTCATGATCATGATTCATGACTCATGAGTCATGCAAGACTCAAAATAAAAGCACTCATGGATGATATAAAAAAACAGCAGGACTACTGATCATCTGCATCATCCATGGCCTCCTCGTCATCGTCATCCTCTGCGTCCTCAGATAAGTTCGAGGCATCTGTGTCACTGTCTGAAGAAGAATCATCAACATCAGGATCAGGACCATCGGGTGCAACTGAAGTACTAGCACCATCTCCAGATGGTTGAGTGTATGATCGTGTGTGGTGTGCTGGTGCTGACAGCTCCTCATACAACATGGTGTATATGTCCAGCTCCTCCCGTGGGATATCTGGTATGACCTCCATCTTCTCCACGTCCATCTTGTCTACATTCACTTGGCGAGGTTCGGGGCAGCCGGCGGTGAACTCAAGGAGACGGAGGTTGCAATGACAAAACACCAACCGCTTCAATCGAGCCGTGCTCAATCTGTTCCTCTTCTTTGTGTGAAAGAGAGCCCAAGTGCTCTAGTTCCTCTCACAAGGACCGGAACTGCAGTCCTATGAGAGAACACGCATAGCAAGGCGTTTCTGCCATAAGCCAATTAAGCCGAGATAAGTATCAGGAACTTGATATCTTTAAACATATTTGTAGTAGATAAAACTTCAAATTACTTAATGACTAAGCTCCAACTAGTGGCGTTGGAACTTGTCTCTTAGACTCTTACCAAAGTAGGAGTACCGTTGCCATATTTCTCCCACCAGGAGACAGGTTGCAACTGTCTCTCGGAGCCTAGCTGTAGGTCGACCAAAGGAGAGGCTGTGATTGCGGAACAATAGAAGTTCATCCTCCAGTCTTCGTTGCATCTCCAAGTCACGACTCACCACCCGTCCAATTTTGTAGATACTGTTGCATCCCCTCCTCCAACTCGTCATTCTCATATTGCTCTTGACTGCGCCAGAGCGGATGCAATACATGTGCCACCGCATGGATTGGGCGGTGGAACCAATTCCACCGCTTATTCCATATAGCACGGATGGACTCAACCCTAAATCATGCCACAAGAAATTAGAATGCATTATGCATGCAAAATTCATAGACTATAGATAATAGTACATACATAATATATATCTGAAAATTTCAGGCTTCATGATAACAAATTGCCATTTAGTAACTGCAATAATTATACATATTACAAATGTAAAAAGTCTTACTTATCAGGTGATAGGGAAGTGTTTCTGTTGAGGGCCTCTCCAATCTTGTCCATAAACTCGTAGAAGAGCCCTAATGTGCTTCCCTCCATGTCTGTGATGTGAAGCACCGTGTAGATAGGATTAATCGATTTGATTAATGCCTCCGCCTGATTCCACCAAGACTCATCCATGATCATGCGAAAAAATTTGATAGACTTTGCTTGGCCTCTATCATCCCAATCTCCCCACTCTCGAGACACAACCGTGCGCAACAAGCCCTGGCGCACTCGCACAAGCCTCTCCACCACTATGAACATGTAAGCAAACCTTGTGGTTGGAGGTTTCAATAGCTCAAGGTCACTGTAAGCCCGATAGATGCTGAGGACTTTGGGTCTCTTCGTGACAAACTTCACGATACTGCGGGCTGTGGAGAAGATGGCATCAATCCAAGGTATCTTCCCTAGGTCCTCGATCAAAAGATCAAGGCAATGTGAGGCACAGGGTGTCCACACAATCTTAGGGAACTCATCTTCTAACATGGCACCCATTGACACACAATTGCTGCCATTATCTGTCACCACCTGCACCACATACTCAACACCTATCTCCATAATGGCTGCCCGTAAATGCTCCCAAATATACAGCCCTGTAATCACTGTACCTGCAGTGGAAGCGTCTATGGCTCTCAAGAACATGGTTCCCTTGCAAGAAGACACTAAAATATTGTACACATTCCTCTTGCGTGCATCTAACCATCCATCGCATAAGAGTGTGCATCCATATTTTTTCCAAGTCTCTTTCAAGGGCTTCATTTGGTCTTCCACACATTCCCTCTCTCTTCTTAGCTCTCTTGTCCGCAAGGCCTCATATGTAGGCCCTTCCCATTCATACCCAATGCGGCTTACGGCTCTCATGGCCTTCCTCCATCGTGTAGTCTTCGCCACATGAAAGAGTATTGCACATTGTATGAAGAGCTTTGTGAGCTCACTAGTGGCCTCCTTCACTGCTTGCTTTTGCAAGCGTGCTTGAATGCTAGACCTTTGCAGTGACCCTCTTTTCCCCGCACTAGCATCCACACTAATTGATCCATGTGGCAAGGGTGTTCTTGTGGCACTAGGACCTGCGCTCGATGTAGTTGATGCCCCTCTACTTCTCTTTGCAGAACCCAATGTGCTGGCATCATCCAATGGCTCAGTGTCAGCAGCCTCTTCTTCATCTTGCAGCCCTTGTCCTCCACTTTTTGCAGCCAAGGCTGCCATACACGCACGCTTCCATTCTGCTAGGCCACCTTTCACTGCAGTAGGCACGAACTCACAAGGTCCTACATCCTTGCAGGGAACACCTGCTAGATGGTCTTTCACCCGTGTGACAGACCCCGTCTTGCTTATGCCGCAATAGTTGCATCTCCACTTCTTGGAGCCACCGCCTCCTTTATAACTATCCAGGAGGGAGACATGGACCCAATAAGCATCTCTCGGCATTGAGGAGGATGGAGAGGTGAGAAGGAGGATGGAGAGGTCACAAGTGACTCGTGAGAAAGGATGGAAGGTAGACTGTAGAAGGAGGATGGAGAGATAGAGGTAAAAGAGGATGGAGAGGGTGGAGAGGTAGAAGTGAAGGAGAATGGAGAGGAGGAGGATGGAGAGGTAGAAGGTAAGATTAAAGAGAGGATGGAGAGAAGAAGGATGGAGGGATGGAGTCAGGAGAGCAGGCTGCCAAGCTGCAGGCTGCAGCTTGCAGGATGGAGAAGATGGAGCAAAGGATGAAGAGGATGGAGAGAGCTCAGAGAAGGATGGAGGTGAGGGCAGGTCCAAGAGCAAAGGATGGGATGGAGAGAGCTTGAAGGATGCTGAAAGGATGCTGGAAGGAGGCTGAAAGAATGCGGGAGGCGGCGAAAAACGGCAGCGGCGAAATTCTGGAAGAAAACCCAGAAAACCCGTTTTTAGGGTTTCTGGGAAAACAGGAAAAACGAAACGCCGTTTCTTGACGAAACGGCATTTCCGTTTCGCCTTTTCCGTTTCTTCCCACGAAACGTGCGTTTCGTGCAACTATGACCTGCTCTGCCTTACTCACTTGACACAAAAAAGAAGGTGTCACATATTCATGAATATGCTTTTTCATTTTTGGCCGAATATGCTTTTTCATTTTTGGCCAAAAGAAATCTCGGTTCACGAGATCATGTCTTCTCGACACCTGGATGTCCCGCACACAGGCTATCATGGCAATGTCGAATGACCCTCTGCGTGAGATGATTTTGATTATGGACTACTACCTTGCCATTTTGCTTCAACATACCATCTGCTATGGTATATCTTGGATAGGTTTGGCCTTTGTTGGATGCTAGGTCATCCTTTTTCTCGGGTTTAAACACATAAGCCTTAGGCAAAGGATTTGGACGAACTCGTCCACTTTCTGAGTTTCTCTAATCTCGGTCAGAGTACTCTCTAATACCGTGAAACTCATACTATGCATAATGCGTGACAACGCATTAACAACTTTATTTCCGTTTCCTCTTTGGTACCGAATCGTCATATTAAACTCTTGCATGAGTTTTGTCTACCTAGCTTGGTGGCCTCTCAAGTCAGGTTGTTTACAAAAATGTTTTAGAGTATCATGATCTACATCTACATAGAACTTTGAACCATACGAATAATGCCTCCATGTTTTAAAAGCATGGATAACAACGTATAACTCTAATTCATGAGTTGGCCAATTTCGTTGAGAGGGAGAAAGCTTATTGCTTTCACCGGCCCTGAGACCACAACTTGTTTTATGGCATTAAAACTTTCTTGTTGATTCTGTCCTCATATAAAAGGTATTTTATCTGAGGTCAGATCAGCCAATTACGATACTATCTCGGAATATCCTTTGATATGCCTTTGATAAAATTAGACAAATCTCAAGAATGATCGCAAAGCGGTCAAACTCCGAGGGATAGGCCAGGTCAATATCGCAACCACTTTCTTTGGATCCATTTCCACCCCATCAGGTGTAATAATGAATCTCAAATATTCAAATCTTACCATGCACATCACGATTTTCTTTTTATTTACATACATATTGGCTTTTCGCAAAGTACCGAACACTATTCTTAAGTGTTCACGATGTTTAGCAACACTTTTGCTAAAACAAGGATATCGTTAATAAAATGTACTACAAACTTTCCGATATATAGGTGTAGTAAATTGTTCATAAGCATGACGAATGTAGTTGGAGCATTGGTAAGTCCAAACAGCATCACCAAAAACTTGTAATGCCCAAACCTGCTTCTAAAGGCGGTTTTATGCACATCCTCAGCTCTAATTCGGATTTGACGGTAATCCTCAATCCAAGCCATCGGGTACGTGTGCTTAACAGTGATATTGCTTAGTGCTCTGTAATCTATACAGAGACAGAAAGTATCGTCTTTCTTTTTCTTCAATATCACTGGCGAAGCAAAAAGTGAGAAACTAGGCTGAATATGCCCCAGCTTGAGGTATTCTTCCAGTTGCCTTCGCACCTCCTTTTCCTCAGTAAATGTGACCTATATGGAGGCCTATTTATAGTTTTTGTCCCCAAGACAAGTTCCATCTTATGTTGAACATTCGGCTCTGGAGGTAAACCATAAGACAACTCATCCCTAAAACAATCAGATAACTCCTATGCATAATGCAATTTGATGAGTCAACTTGGCCATCTCCCCATCTTTGGTAATATCAGTGCTAGTCGATGGACCATCCATCGACTCTACCGATGCTGTACAAAGAAATAGAAACTTTTCGGGAGTTTTTCGAACTTCCATTACCGAAATTAATGGTCCCTGAGGCAAATCCTCTTTACCTCGCAAGAGACATACATCACATCGTTCATTTTGAACTGATAAATGTGCTTTTTCTAATCAATGGATGGATTCTTCTTAGAATGCCAAGCCATTCCTAGGGCTATATCTGCGTGAGCAATCCAGCTTCTCCGCATAGTCATGAATCCGAAGTTCCAACTGGGTAACCTTTTGGTTCCATACTTTAGTTCATCTTCCATTTGCCATCTTGACCGTATATGCATAGTCAGATGGGCTACTCTTTTATTTCAGCCTCTTTACGAGCTTGGAGTCAATTATATTGTGCGTTGACGTTGAGTCAAACAACACAATGACGTCATGATTCGCCACTTGCCGTTTCATCTTAATTAACTCCGTATCGCTAAAAGCCCTATATCCCATTGCTACGGGCTTAGATAGGATATTATTAGGTGCATTGTTTACTAACTTAGCAACAAGCACACACAATAAAACATGTATCGGCCTCTGAGAAGATCCCGCTAGCTGAATCTGCATCTGGTCGGCTCTAGGACTCGGTATGAGTACCCAAAAAAGATGGGTTTAAGAAGAAGTGGGTTAGTAAAGGGAGGTCTGACAACCTAGTGGCCAAGCCAAGCAGACAAAGCTAGCTAAGACTCATTCTAAACCAAGTACCACCATTGGGGTGAAAAGAAAAGTAACTCCAATGGCAGCCTAGGCTTGGTCGAAATCTTCTTTGACCCCAAAACAAAAAGAGAAGGCAAGCAGAGAAGGCTTGTGCTTTGGACGCCTTCAGCATCATCAGTGGAAAGATTGTCCATGGAACAAGGATTGTCGGATGGCTGAGATGGTGATCGTAGAGTGCGACGTGGAGATGGAGGGAAGTCCCAGAGCTGGCCAGATGCAGACTCAGCTAGCGGGATTTCTCAGAGGTCAGTATCCTGTTTTATTGTGTGTGTCTGTTGCTAAGTGATACCAAATGACATGAATAGATCGACCAACACAAACTATCACGAGCGATGGCACACTAACTATCCACCCAGCTTGCACAAACCCACTTGGTTTGCTCCCTTGGGCATCCTCATAGTTCAAGGCTATGGCGATTGCTTCCTCTAGAGTGTTTGCGTACTTAGCCCGAACATCCATCTTGATTCTATCATTCAGTCTAAAAATAAAATCGTTTACTTGCACCAATTGAGGAAGAGGTTCATGAACCTTCATTACACAATCTCTATATTTATTAGTATATTCAGCCACTGCCAAATTTCTCTACGAAGGTTTCTGTATTGATCCCAAGCTCCGGATGCTTCGTCAGGAGGTAACAAATGTTTTCTAAATTCTTTCTTGAAATCCTCCCAACTAGTGGATGCCACACCATCCCTTTGCTGTTTATCTGCTGCCTCATTAAACATGTGCGTGTCCTCGCATATTTTCTTCATGTCATTCTTGATTCATAAATGGCGAAAACCTCTTCCCATTTGTACATTTAGGCTTCTATGACATTAGAGCTATGGTTAATCATCCGACCATAATACTTTTCTGGCCTATACTTGGCAATATTAGGTATCTTACCCCTCTTAGGCTCGACCGTGTGAACACTGGTTTCAAGCTCCATTGGAGCTTTTCCTTTATCTTCCCGGGATGGTCTTGTAGACATACTGCGGACCATTTTTCTAAGTTTAGATTGCCCTAAGTTTGCTTGCAATTGTTGCTGAGCTAGAATCTGTTGTAAGGCATTCTCTAATAAAGCAATCCTACCTGATAGTGTGTGGACTGTTGGGCACGACACTTGCTGGGTCGGCCGGACTTCCGCTTGAGGCCTCTTCTTCAACCTCCATTTGGATTGGTTGTTAAAAAAAAAAAAGGACACCCTTGCCCAAATGGAATTTCACAAGCTTTGTAAAAGAACTTCTACCATGATCCGAAAATAATTGCAAGAATTGATTTCCAACCGCTGCTACCAAGTCAAACTGAAAGTTGACAATTTGCACCCTCAAAGTATGTGCTAACTGACATATGATTGAATACTGTAAACTGTAACTAGGAGAGATGGTAATTCAAGAGGGAAAACTTTTCACGAACAAATTGAATAAACAGAACTCGAAAATGATAAAGAGCTCCCTGGTATGAACTTTTTGCTCTCTAGGAAAATGACTGTTTTTTTGGTAATCTCCATGTGTTCTCACGCGTGCTTCTACTCTTGCTGATGGACGGATGATTCGTGTGAACGTCATGGAGCAAAGCTGTGGCAGGGAAAACCTTGAAGATGGATCTACATAAGGAGATGGATTGCTACCTCATGAGCAATACTTTGTTGTATCTGCACTCCCCGTCCCTCTTGCTTTCGCTTTAAGCTTCGTGTAAGTGTCTTCCCTACGAGACATGTCTAACCCAAGCGAACGATCTCTACATGAAGGACTTATGGCTCGTTTAGTAGCTCCACTACCACAGCTCGTTGTATCAGGATTTTCACAATCTCATAGACCCATCGGTCTTCCGAAGACTTTAATAAACTTTCTTTCTTTCTTTCTTTCTCAACCCCTTCATCAAAGCCTTTAGCAACCCTTAATATTGAATACCCAGGAGACCCATGCGAATCCCGCAACACTTTGCTTGCAATGTAGACATGCGGGTGTGCCAAACGCCACAGCTCACATAAGAGGTGACGTGGCGGATCTTTCTGTGCATCTAGAGGTGCATGTGATTAAAGTGTCGTCAAAATGACGAATCGGAAGGCACCTTAACTTCCCATACACCTCCACTGCACAGAACTCAATTTCACACTCTTTCGTCCAACAAGCCGTGTGCTCAGAAACCACACCAACCACATTCACCCTTCGTAAATCACCGGCTCTGGTACCAAATAACATGAACAGATCAACCAACACAAACTATCACGGGCAATGGGGCATTAACTACCACCTAGCCAATTCTCTGTGTTAGCAAGCTCGAATGATCACACAAAGTAGATAGTTCCCTAGATGGTTCTATGTCACATTTCTAGGACCATCCTTTAGTGCACCATTTACCCCTCTCTTGGAGTACAATTTTAACTCGGTTTGCCCCTTGGCAATTACACACTTTTGGTGCACCTAGGCCCCTGACCTTTAGAACCATCTAGTCAGTGCCAATTCGCTCTAAGGGAAAATGTCCACTGACCCTTCTGAGGTCATGTTATCTCGGCCTGAGCTTAACAGGTTGGTTTGTTGGAAGACGAGGGATCTCATCCGTTAGAACGAGGAGAAACTATTAAACACATGGTTCAATAGTAACTCCAAGGACTTTTGGGAGAAGTTTATCGGGTAGAGGTCCTTGTCCGTCCTTACTGACCCAGCCATTTGGCTCTCATATGCATGCACACTTTATGACTTCCTTCATTAGCTAACTCCATACCTCTTACAGCTACGTGGTCCTACCTCTTGTTCACTTTTTGCGACCAACATCCAACCTTGAAGTTACACAATGGCCGAGCCAAAGATCATGAGGGGCTAGAGCACATTGCATATGGACAAAGTACCGTAGCCTCGATCTTAGGAAAGCTATTTAAGGCAGCAGTTTGCATTGGTTTGCATCATACTTGGACCCTCAACACCATTGTCTTGATCCATGAGCCCCAAAAACTATAGGATTATTATGATTGGGCAAGTCATGTCCAGGTTTTATGCCTCAGCACTCGATACGTAGATTAGTCAGTTTGCAAATTGCGAAGGATTTAGAGTTGTTGGGTTGGCAAGTTTCTGAGTAGACCATATGACGATGGACCACATCTTCACCTTGAGAGATGTCATGGAGGAGGCCATATTACGGAAGCAGAGGGTTTATTGTTGCATTGTTGATTTCTACAAGGCTTTTGACATAGGCCCACGGGCTTAACTACTCAGGCGTTTATAGGAATTAGGTTACAATTAAAACATCATTTGGGTAGTCATGACACTGTATGAGTGGGTATCATGCAAAATCCAAGATTGGATGGACATAGAAGACTATGGCCACGATTGGGGTCACAAAGGGTTGTCCTTAAACATCGACCTTGTTTGGGTTGTAGAATGATGAGCTTGAGTCATTCATTGCGACACTAGGCCGAGTTGGCTCATCTTTATCTGGATCTCTTGTCTTGATTCTCATGTGTGCAGATGATGTGGCCTTACTCTCTGCCTCTGTGTAGGTCTATGCGACATGTGGATGTACCTTCAGATTTTTGTGAGACACACGATCTGAAGGTCGACCTTGGGAAAACCAAGGCTATGATCTTCAACACGTGGATGGCCGTCCATCGAGAGCTGTTATTGTTGATGAGACACTAGTGAGGTTGTTGCATCTATACATATTGGGAGTGATTCCAATTGCTGCTTCTGCCATGCAGACATGCTGTCCTCCATTGCTGCTGTTTCTATTCCTCTTTTAGATTCAACAAGTCCACCACATAGTTGCAGACAGAAGCCTTTAACTCCCTATGTGTAGTGATTCCTTGTGCTCCTCATATGGAGGCTCATAAGTGTGTCATTGACAGTTTTAAGACCCCCTCTCGATGACTCAACCGTGGGCCAACGCTCGTGTCTGATGAGATGCTCCAACTAATCTATGGGACAAGCCTTGGTAAAAAAGTTGGAGATGTTGTCCCATGTTGGACAGTAAAGCTAACGTAGCTCCATGATCTTGTCCTGAATCAACTCTCCAAGGAAGTGGTTTTGATATGCTTTGTATGTATGGAATACCGGGGTCTCTACAATCGCTATGCAACTCATGTTGTCACACATGATCACCGTCACCTCCTATTGAAGAACTCCCATGTCCTCCAATATCCATTTGAGCCAAATGAACTCACATGCTACTAGACCAGCTTTCCTATAGTTGCTTCTTGCTCAGCCAATATATGGCACCTTGTGTAAGCATGAAGCCGTAACGTGAAGCAAGCAGGCTGCTGAGGTTGTTGACTTCACAAGGCTCTAGTAGAGCCAAGGTCGGTTGAGATCATCTTTGTTGGGTCAGATGCTCATATATCGGGCATGCTCATCTGTACTAGTGACTGTAAATTGGAGCGAAAGAGAACTGCCCCTCCTCTTGGTCCACGTACTCCTTCGGTGGTGTGGGTATCTTACCTATATGTGGACTGCCTTGTGTAAGCATGGAGTATCAGTAGGTCTCTCTTTGGGCCTTGGTGTGTCTTGGTGTACACTATGAGATCCTTCCCAGGATATCTCCCAGAGTGTCTTTGCAAAATTGCCTAGGGAAGACCACAAAGTCCCCTTCAATTCCAAAATGCAAAAGACCAAGCACTAGTGGTCATGCAGCTATGTGTCCCTATTAGGGGGAGGAGGGGACCTCCTATCTTGGATGATGACTCTTCCATCCTTTAGATTGCCCACTTTCCTTTTCTAAACTTTCTTTCTTTCTTTCGGGCTGCATAACCTTCTCGATGCCCTCTTTGTACTGCCTTACTTGCATATGCGCAAGACAGAGAGAAGGGGAGGGGTGAGAGGGAGCAAGACGGAAGAGGGGATCTGTGTCTTGATTGCCCCCCTCTTTTGCACTTGCTTGTCTTTTTCGCTTGTTAGGGAGAGAAAGCCATTGTATGTGTGTCAAAATATGGCCTCGTGGATAAAATGATGTGCTGTATTTTCATATGCCTACTTGGACTTTGGTATGTTTGGAGTGTGACACATCATTTCATATGGAGTTCAAACTGGGTAACTGTTTTAATTTCCTTTTTTATGTGTGTCAAAGTGTGGCAATCTATGAAGCAAAACACGTTTCCTTTTGGGGCTATGCTGTCCAAAGTTAAATCTCATGTCACTTGGATTTGGTTGTAATGTACAAGGTTGCTTTTTTAAGGCCTTTAATAGCTTTTAATTTTGTGAATCAGGGTACTGCATTTCCATTGACTGAGAGAGATAGGTTAGATTTGCGTGGCTTGTTGCCACCTCGAGTCATGACATTTCAGCAACAAATCGACCGTTTTAGTGAGTATCTTCTCTCTTTTCCTTCCCCCCCCCCCCCCCCCCCCCTCAAACATTCATGGAGGGGATGTATATTTTGTCATTGGGATTATATCTCTCTCTCTCTTGCGTGCTTGCTTACTCGTGCCCACACACATGGATATATATGCACGCACATGGATATATATGCCTCTCTCTCTCTCTCTCTCTCTCTCTCTCGTGCACTTGGACGATCTCTCTCACACACACACACACACTCTCTCTCTCTCACACAAACACACACACACACACACACACATTTTTTGGGGTGTAAGGCAGGTATTTCATTTAGAAGAATGTCCATTCATAGCTGTCCAAAATAGACAGCTACTACTCAAAACTAGGCCAGAGGAAGGTCTCCAAGAGAATGAGCATCTTGGAGAGATGGATACAAAGATGTCTGGAAATAGGGAAAAACATCTACTAAAGAGTGCTCATACAATCAAATGGTACGAGCGCGATACAACGACCAAAGAGCCCAATAGTGTCACCAGGAGAAAAAGTGAACATAGTGCATAGAAGCATGTCTACCAAAAGCCAGAGAAAAAGTGAACATAGTGCATAGAAGCATGTCTACCAAAAGCCAGAACTTCTTGCCAAATGAAATCCCAGAACAAACAAGCACGAAGACCTCTTGTCAGTCTGAGGAGAAAATCACATGCAAGAGGATAGGTCCAAAGTAGATGTACCACAATCTCCCATGGATGACAACAAGGCATGCTGAAGAAGCGATACGTCTGGGAGCTAGTAAAAAGTTTCAAGCCAAGGACATTAGGTAATAGGAATCGGACGAAAAATGCATCATCGTCTCTCTCTCACACACTTTTGGTAAAATAGGGACAACTAGCTACAAACATCATAAGATATCATTCTGTGACAAAAAGGTAGGATAATCTAGATCTCATGCATGTAGATAATCATAAAATGATTGTCGTAGAGATGCATGTCTCTCTCTCTCTCTCTCTCTCTCTCTCTCTCTCTCTCTCTCTCTCTCTCTCTCTCTGTGTGTCTATCTCTCTCTCTCTCTCTCTCTCTCTCTCTCTCTCTCTCTCTTCACACAGACTTCGTATTGAGAGTGGTTGAGCAGAGCGGTTACCCAGGGAGAGGCACATATGCACACTGTGTGACATGCAGGAGGTTGAGACAGGGGAGCATTTCATCTTCAGGTGTTCTGTTTACTATGAGATTTGAGGGCGTTTCTACTACCTCTTCAGAGATAGTGGTTGTCCTCTCCTACCCAGACTAGCGATGTTTGGCTGGTTTCATTCATGAGATACTAAGACACCGCGATAGGATACTCCGAGCACGGAGACATGAGCTGACTTCTCCCTCGACTGATACCTCTCAGTATCATGGAGTTCTTTCAGCTAGATCACATAGATCCCCACGAGGCGAGACCTCGACATGATTGTGACCTGGAACCTGTGACGCGACAGCTCAGACAGAGGGTTGACTCATAGATCATACTTGGGGACATCCCCTTCTTGTTTAGGGTCGGAGCCC